>NW_024425563.1:31249882-31310738 GCF_017311325.1 Ursus maritimus
GGGGGGGGGGGGTTGCGGGGTGTCAGTTTCTGCTTTGTCCTCAGCTTGCCTTCTATTCCCTCATCACTGTGGTTTACTTGAGATCTGAGCAACTCATTGTATACAGATGTTACCTTAAGATATAAATAAATACTAAACTGTAGTTAATATACATCCTGAAGTATTTGAGGGGACGGGTACTGATGTCTGTGACTTATCTTAAAATGCACCAATTAAAAAATGGATTATGGATGAACAGTGATCTAGATAGATGGATACGTGATAATGCGAGTATAACACACAAGAATCCAGGTAGAAAGCATATATAAATTCATTCAAGTTTGTTGCGTGTTTGAAACTTTCTTTTGAAGTAAATAAGGGGGATTATAGAATTGTGATTAAACAGGCAGAGCTTTGGCCTTAAATTCAGAAAACCTGAGGTTTAAATGACAGCTCAACTACTTCCCATCTGTGAACTCATGGATAAGTTACTTGACCTTTCCTCAGCGATGGTTTTCTGTTCTGTGAAATGAAGATACTTAGACAACAGGGTTGTAAAGATGTTTAGCCAAGAGAAGATACTGGCCCTTAGCTTCAAATGCCTCATCATCCCTTGAAGTTCCTCATTAGTTGTAATTCCAGGGATTACCGTGCTTTTGGAGAAAAAAAATTTTTTTTCTGCAGTAAGTTGGAATATTTGAACTTGGGGACCTCTCCAGGTCTCTCTTAACTAGGATTTCATGGTTGGTAAAGTCAGTGATGGTGTAGTTTTTGGAGTTGTGTTGTGAGGCCCATAGCTGACAGCCAAAAAAGAATTCTTGAGATGCCTTTGGTGCACAATGGTGGTTTTATTAAAGCACCGGGACAGGACCTGTGGTCAGAAGGAGCTGCTGCTGCCCCTGGATTGTGGGGAGCAACTGATTATATACTTTGGGGTTGGGGGAAGTAAACGGAAGGGAAGTTTCAAAAGGAGTTTCATCTGCTAAAGAAGACTCACAGGATACCACAGGCCTTGCTATTGTCAAACCAAGGTTGTTTCTTCCTCCAGCAAGGGATTAACATTAAGAGAGCTGGGAGCTTCCTGGAGGAAATTTATACTCTGCCCGCCTCAAGTACTTGTCAAAGGGCTGCAGGTTATAAGGACATTTAAATTTATTTACATTTCCTTCTGCCTTTGTTTCCCACATCAAGTGATTCCTAACTGAATTTTTAATATTTTTTATGAAAGGCCTCTCTACATATATTTTTCTTTATATGTGTGCACGGTTTACTCATCAGGACATTATTAAACTTAGTGCTATATACCCCTTCCACTCACTAATAAGATAACATGCCACACACTACTTTGAAAATTCATAGCAAAATTGTAGCAGCCCCCAAAGGAACATAAGAAGTATATTTCTTTTTTTTTTTTTTTAAGATTGATTTTATTTATTTATTTCTTTGAGAGAGAGAGAGAGGAGAGAAAGAGAGAGAGTGTGCACAGAGGGAAGGGGCAGGGAGGGAAGGAGGGAGAGAATCTCAAGTAGACTCCCTGCTGAGCACAGAGCCCAAATGGAGCTCAGTCTCAGGACCCTGAGATCATGACCTGAACTGAAATCAAGAGTTGGACACCTAACTGACTGAGCCACGCAGGCACCCCAGGAAGTATATTTCTTCATCTTTTACTTGATTTATAATTTTTTTCCTCAAGATTATTTAAGTTATCATAGAAAGATGGGAAACAAAGGCAGAAAGAAATGTAGATAAAATTAAATGTCCTTTTAACATGTAGCTCCTTGACAAATACTTGAGGCGGGCAGAGTATAATGTTCCTCCAGAAAGCTCCCAACTGTCTTAATGTTAATGCCTTGCTAGAGGCAAAAACAACCTTAGTTTGACAATAGCAGATGAAACTCCTTTTGAAACTTCCCTTCTCTCTACTTCTCCCAACCCCAAAGTATATAATCAGTTGCTCCCCACAATCCAGGGGCAGCAGCAGCTCCTTCTGCCCACAGGTCCTATCCACATTTTGCACCAAAGATGTCTCAAGAATTCTTTCCTGGCTGTCAGCTCGGGACCTCACTGAACTCACCAACATTCAAAAAACTACATCAAAGCACTTTGAAGAAGAAATCACTGACACAGTGGAGGAAACTCAAGCTCTGAAAAATAAACCACTTTTAAACCTCCAAAACGAGGAAAGAACTTTGAGATTTATAGGCAACAAAAATACAATACACAAAACCCAAAAACCATCATGTTCAAAATAGAGGGTTTCTTTCTTTCTTTTTTTTAATGATTTTGTTCATTCACTCTAAAAACTTAAGATTCTGACGCGCAAGTGATTGCACAGAACTCCTTGAATGAGCTGACGTGAGAAGTGCTCATTTCATGATTTCATGCTTGGTCATAGTCATTGTCACTATCAATTATACCTCATTACAGTGACTCCAAAAAGAAAGAGCCTGCCTTGAAACACCAACACAGCTGGGAAACTCTGAAGATTTGGCATGAAAAGCAGATTTAATTTTTGTTGCTTTCTATCAGAAGAGATTTTATAGCAAGAAGTAGTCTAATAGATGTACTTAACATAGTCATAAAAAAAAGGTTTAAATTGGAGATTGCTTATCTTTTGGAATGAAGCCTTTGGGGAAATTACTGAGTACTTTTTTATAGTATGACTTTTAGGAATTTTTTAATAATGAAGAGTTTTTATTAGCAAATTAAATGTGTTAATTATAAAGTTTATTGTCCTAAAACACAGGAAAATTGTGTTTGGGTACATCTTTTAAAATATTACCTTTTGAAGAAATCTGACTTCTCTATGTCTAAAACAAACTACTTCAAAATGCTGACATCTTGAATTTTGTTACATTTTTATCTCTCCTTTTTCTTTGGTGCTAAAATCGTAAAACATTTCCGCTGTGTTCTTTAAGCCAGGCTCTACTTTTCATTTGAATTTCTGTTGTCAGATATAATAGAACAATAAATTTATATATAAACATATTCTGTAAAAATTTATAAGAATAAGCTACATTTGTATATATTTTTGTTTAATCTAAAGGTTGCCTTCTTAAAAGATCCTCCCCCAAGGTTTATATCTGTAGAACTAAGAGAAATTGCTGTAATACAGAACACCATCAATGCATTTTTCCAATGGTAAATGATTCTTCATACAAACAGAAAGAAAAAAGGGAATACAAAACTTTCAGTATATGTGGTGCATATAAACAACCTCTTCCAAAAGAAATTTAACTATGAATTACATTAGCTCCTTCTAGAAGGTGGTTCTCAACTGGAGGTAATTTTTGCCCCTGTGGGACATTTGGCAATGTCTAGAAACATTTTTTATTGTCATGATGGGAACAAAGGGATGCTTACTGGCATACAGTGGGTAGAAATCAAGGATGATGCTAGATATCCTACAATGTACAGGAAAGTCTCCCAAAACAAGAACTATCCATCCCAAAGTTGTCCTTAGTTGAGAAACCCTGCTCTAGAAAAAGAAAATAAGTCGAAGTCCAAAGCCCGTGTAGTCCATTAGAGGTAGACAGTAGGACACTTGATGAAGGTGGTAGCATATGTAACAATCTATAGTTTCAAATTCTACCAGTTCTAGTTTACATGCCCACCAACAGTATACAAGGGTTTCCTTTTCTCCGCATCCTCGTCAGCATTTATCATTTGTCTTTTTGATAATAGACATTCTAACAGGTGTAAGATGATATCTCATTGCAGTTTTGATGTGCATTTCCCTGATGATTAATGATGTTGAGCATCTTTTCGTGCCTATTGACCATTTGTGTGTCCTCTTTGGAAATATGTCTGTTCAGTTCCTTTAACCATTTTTTAATTGGGTTATTTGGGTTTTTTGCTAATGAGTTGTATAAATCTCTTAGATATTTGGATATTAGTCCCTTGTCAGATTCGTGGTTTGCAAACATTTTCTCCCATTCCATAGCTTGCTTTTTCATTTTATCAGTGATTTCCTTTGCTGTGCAGAAGCTTTTTAGTTTTATGTAGTTTCACTTGTTGTTTGTTTTGTTTTTACTTTTATTGCTTATTCTTTTGGTGCCAAATCCAAAGTATCATTGCCAAGACCAAGATCAAGGAGCTTACCCCCTATATTTTCTTCTAGGAGTTTTACAGTTTCAGCTCTTACATTCAAGACTTTAATCCATTTGAGTTGGGTTTTGTGTGTGGCATAAGATAGGGGTCCAGAATCATTCTTTTGCAGGTTAATATTCAGTTCTCCTGGCACCATTTTATGGAAGAGAGTACCCTTTCCCTGTTGTGTATTCTTGGAGCTGTATATGCATGGGTTTATTTCTAAGCTCTCTGTTCTGTTCCATTGGTCTTTATGTCTGTTTTTATGCCAATACTGTATTGTTTTGATTACTATAGCTTTGTAATATAGCTTGAAATCACTGCAGGGTTGTGCAGAGGTCCTGGCAAGCCCTTGGCCATTAGCAATCAATCTATACTGGCAGTCTTTGTCCCAGTCAGCCGGCTGCATTGGCCTCTGTAGCATCCACACCACACATGAGACATGGGAAACCTTCAAGAACAATGGGAGCCCTGGTTGTAAGGGCCCACTGCTTCTCTGAGATGACAATAAGGGAAAATGAGTCATTCCCAAAACCGCAAACGTCTACCCCTTCCCAGTCTCTGGGCAGTTTTCCTGTCTCTTTGTGTTCAGTAGCCTTCCCCTCTAGCCTCTCTTCTTCAAAAGACTTAGGCTATGGGGGACCATTTCATTCATTTGCAGTGAATATTCAATTTTTCATACACCATTTATGGAAGAGACCATCCTTCTTTGCTTTTGTCAAAGAGGAGAAGAGACTTTGAGTTCAGGCCCTTCACATCTTCCCCAATTCCTAAGGCATGATATCCCCAAGCCTAGCAAACCTACTTAAATTGGGGAAGAGGGAAAACTACAGGGAGAACATATATTCAAATTAATATTTTAGTAGATTGTCCTTTTACACATAGCGTATTTGTGATTTCAGTATGTGCACTTCACCAGGTAGTAAATGCAGATTTAGTCACATCAGTATTCAAACCGCAGTGTTCCAATTACCCACCTGCTGGCTATGGGAAATTCAGACTTTGTCATAGAACCCCAATCACATGTTGCTGTACTAACAAATCAGGACTCGGATAACTCAGATAACCAAGCTTCGTATCGGAATCTGGAATTCCACTGTCATCGTCTTTGTTGCCATACTACAGAAACTGTTGCCAGGTGAAGCTTGAAATCTGCTACATCTAAGTTGACAAAGTAGGCTCTACCTTTGAGACCACTGTGACTGTTACGATTACAAAGTGAAAATCTACTTTATTGCTCTTGAGAAGAATGAATCTTCTGTATTACATTTAATAGAGGTAGGGAACTTATCCTGTTGTTTGAAATATAGAATATTCTGGTGACTAGTGATAATAGCTTTTCTCTTGGTCACTACTGCAAACCAAACTGGGATGTCAAAGCTCAGGATAAGACAATGGAGTGGCACTGCCCCTATATAGCACACTACTTTTTCTGGTTCCAGCACCACCAACAGTGTTTCAGCAAAGATTTCCCGAGTAATGAGGTGAGGAGTAGTAAAATTGCCAAAACCAGCTGTGTAGTTTTGAGTAGCATCTAAACTCTGCTAACCAAGCTTCTATTGCTAGATCACTAGACTCCATTTTCCCTTTTTCTCTGCAAACTAGCATTTCTTAGAGCCTCCTTAACCATCAAATTGTCTGAGTCTCATTGAAGAACAGAGGTTAAGACTTTTTCTTTCTGAGCTCTGTGACTTCTGTGGATGTTAGGACATGCAAATGGGTATTTGAAATTGGGGCCCCACCAGAGGCCATTGAGCCACAGTACGTCAAGTTCTGATTTAAAGAAGCTCTCTCTGGGTATTGTTAAATCAAGATGCCTTACAATTAGGGCTCTAATTGGTACCCAAAGTAGAAAAATTCATATAAGAAGCAGCCATTACAAAAGGTTATTTTAATAAAGTTTATATTTGTCTGTTTGCTGATTATTCAACTTTTGTCCACTTATCTTATACCAGATAAGTTCCAAGATGCTGAGCCCTATGGCCTGCAACTGTGGATTGCATGAGGCCCACTGGCTCACATTTGTAGTCAGCCATTTGGAGACATCAGTAAATTAGAGGGTGCTAGAAAGAGGTTTGTGTGTTACCCATTTCCGATCTTCTCTGAAATGGGCGGCTTGGCGGTGTTTCACATCCCTCCCACAGCTTCTGTCCTGCACTCCCTGTCCAGGAACTCCTGCTCTCACTGGGCTCCTAACAACATCTCTTTATTTCTAGTCTCTAAATTCCTCAACTTCTTTATTGGTTTCCTTAATCTTGCCATAATTCCTTAATTTCTCTATTCATTAAAGTCATATCATCTGAGTTTGCTTCTGTTTCTTTGAAGGGCTCTGATTGTTACAATGGCTGTTCTATTTGTTACATGTATTACATGAGTTTTTTTTTTTTTAATCACTGCATTCATGTTACAATTTAGTCTTCTTGAACTACAATAGTAGATGAAACTCTCCATAAATAGCACTTACCAGAAAAGGGAGATCTCACTGCCACCCACCACCAAAAACATCACAATCACTATGATTTAGCAGTTAAAGGATTAGCTTCCTTATTACTCAGATTAATAGGGAACACGAAAAACAAGATCCCCTTAAGACTTCCTGCAATATAGACTGTCCACTAATGCCAATAAAAGTAAACTAATCTTAGCAGTAGATCATTTTGCATGGACAGGCATTTCCACTGCTGATGTGTCTGTCATATCACTGTGTTATTTTCAATATATAGCAGGGCTGAAGATTTATTAGACAGTTTACAGCACCAACAGGTTATGCTGAGCTCAGCAGTGTTGCCAAGCAAAAAGAAATATTATGTGAGGGCAGCTTTTGTTCTCAACAAAAAATCTAAGCATATTTCTTCCTTATTTAAATTTGCTCATGGAAACCATTCTCCACAGGTAAGTCAACAGTGAATGTGTTTGCAGTGTGCTGTTGCATTCCTACCCAGTGCAGACAAGATGGGAACCATGTTTTCATAAATAAAAAGCGACAGACCATATCACTGGCCTCCTTTTTAACTCCTCTCTCCATGGGTGTATGTGTGCTAGGGGAAGGTTCTGCTTCACACCAGGCAGGGGAATTGAATATTGGTGGACTTTGCTGACAGTTTGTGGATGAACAACTCAGCATAGAACACAAAGGTCATGTTTGCTCTAAATTTAGTGGGTTTAATTTGATTTGGCTAGTTAATTATAAATATAGTGCTTGCAAAAGTAAATCGACTTTAAAAAAGAACCACACTTCAAGGAATCCATATACTATCTAATTTTCAACCATGTTTTTTCTAGTTACACAACTTTTTTGGCATGGAATACAAATTTAAAAAGTTAATGTACTTAAAAAAAGAATCTGGTGTACTATTAAATCATTTGTAAATGTCTTTGTAATTTATAGATAGCATAAACTAAGGAGTAGAAGGAAAACCATTGTTGAGACAGGATTCCTTAAGTCACCTAAAATTAATTCTTTGTGCCCGCATAAGTCAAATTCACAGTAAATTCTGAAAGACTCCTCAAATAAGTCATTTTGTTACCTCCCCTGCTCTCAGGACTTTTCTTTCACTTATGCTAATTATATGTAACATCTTAGGCAAAACATTTGCCTCATTACCTAGACCTGGCATCTACAAATATATTTTAAAGATACCAGCCATCTCGAGTAGGAAATATAGTTAGGGGCCTCCCTATCTTTCTATTACAATGGATTAAATTTATAGAAAATAAATAACTCGATTAAAGAGGTTTAGCTACAGTAAATCCTTGAAGAGCATAAAAGTAAAAGCTGAAATAAAATATAACTTCAGAGTTAAATCAAAACCATTTTGTAATCTGGATGCATAGTTTAAGAATTTATTTTTACAGATAGAAAGGCTAATTTAAGTCCTTATCTATTATATAAGCAGATTATATGTAATAGTGCTTGGCACTCTAAGGGACACAAAGATATAGAGCACACCACTCAAAAAGCTGTGCTTAGGGAGGTAAGATATATTTATATAGTCCCACAAAAATTATTCAATATCTGACAGTATATGACAGTGATGTGATAGTATATTGCTGTGAAATGATGTCTTAGTTTAAGTTTTTAAACCATGCATTCACATCCTCGGTTCAAAATCGGTATCACCCTCTCCCCAGCACTTCATCAAGTGCCAAAGCCTTTCCTTCCAGCACGCGCATTTCTCCTAAGGCTGTCCTTCCCTTCTCTAGTGAAACTAAGCCCTCTTCATGACAGCTTCTGCTGGTCCAGACTTCCAGCTCAAAGATCACATAGCAATGTTTTGATCAAGCAAGGTGAGACTGACAATACAGAACATTTCTACCCTGAGTTCTAAGTTCCAAAATGAAAGAAGAAGAAAAAAGTTTTCTTCCTCCTTTTTGGTTTTGGGTTTTTGTTTTTCTTTCTTTCTTTTCTTTCTCTCCCTCTTTTTTTAAATTTAAATTTCCTGTAGCTGACAACTGCTGGCTAGATATTACTGGCCATTTATATTTAATACTCTTCTAACATATAGCTTGAATTTATACATTGAATTCAATTTTTAAAATTTTATTTTCTAATGAACACCAAAAAAAAAAAAAAGACCCCTGTTATAGATTACACATATATTATTTAACTTAAATTGATTCTCATAACAGATCATGTTGTAGATGGAACTGAAGTTTGGTTTGGAGACTTGCTCATGATTTCAGAGGTCAAAAATGGCTGGGCATAAATTCAAAGCCAATCTCCCAATGGAAAATCTCATTGTGTCAGGGTTTAGGATTTTATCCTGTTATTCTGGGGCCTAGACACTGAAGGCCAGGACCCAGATAATCACAGCAAGGCTGGAAAGTGGATTTCTTCACTGATCTCTTTTGAAAGGTTACATGCTGGTAGGCACCATGAAAAAATGACAACATAAAATATATATTCATAATGATATAGCCTAGTGGTTCTTAGGGAAAAATAAAGTCAACAGCTCTGAATATGTATGTGAGTTTACAATCAAAGAAATAATACAGAAGACTAGTCTTTTATTATTATTACTATTGTTTTTTAACTGGGGTAGAGGTAGCCAACAAAGACCAAACATCTGAAAGCAACAGGAAGCAGTTACTCTCACCCAGGGTGGTTCCTCAGGCTTAAAATAGCCCAACAGTAAGTTTCAAATCCTAAGGGAGAGGAACAAGAAAATATTTGGTGCCTAAGGATATAAAAGAATGGTCAAAGTTCATAGAGGTGGAATATTTCCAAATTATGTAAAATTTATTAGAAAATAAAGTTATGGGGCAGAAGCTTTTTATCTTGATGAAGTCCCAAGAGTTCACTTTTGCTTTTGTTTCCCTTATCTTTAGAGACGTGTCTTGCAAAAAGTTGCTTTACCAAGGTCAAAGAGGTTGCTGCCTGTGTTCTCCTCTAGGATCTTGATGGATTCCTGTCTCACATTTAGATCTTACATCCATTTTGAGTTTATCTTTGTGTATGGTATAAGAGAATGGTCCAGTTTCATTCTTCTGCTTGTAACTGTCCAATTTTCCCAGCACCATTTATTGAAGAGACTGTCTTTTTTCCATTGGATATTCTTTCCTACTTTGTTGAAGATTAGTTGACCATAGAATTGAGGGTCCATTTCTGGGCTCTGTATTCTTTTTTTTTTTTTTTTTTTAAAGATTTTATTTATTTATCTGACAGAGAGAGACAACACATGCAGGGGGAGTGGGAGAGGAAGAAGCAGGCTCCCAGCAGAGAAGCCTGATGTGGGGCTCGATCCCATAATGCTGGGATCACGCCCTGAGCCGAAGGCAGACGCCCAGCGACTGAGCCACCCAGGCGCCCCTGGGCTCTGTATTCTGTTCCATTGATCTAGGTGTCTGTTTTTGTGCTGGTACCATACTGTCTTGATTACAGCTTTGTGATAGAGCTTGAAGTCAGGCATTGTGATGCCCTCAGCCTTGGTTTTCTTTTTCAACATTCCCCTGGTGATTCAGGGTATTTTCTGGTTCCATACAAATTTTAAGATTGTTCCAACTCTGTGAAAAATGTTGATGGTATTTTGATAGGGATTGCACTGAATGTGTAGATTGTTCCAGGCAGCATAGATATTTTAACAATGTTTTTTCTTCCAATCCATGAGCATGGACTGTTTTTCCATCTCTCTGTGTCTTCCTCAATTTCTTTCATAAATGTTCTGTAATTTCTAGAGTACAGATCTTTTACTTCTTCGGTTAGGTTTATTCCTAGTTATCTAATGGTTTTTGGTGCAATTGTGAAAGGGATCGATTCCTTAATTTCTCTTTCTTCAGTCTCGTTGTACTTCATCAAGCTAAAAAGTTTCTGAACAGCAAAGGAAAGAATCAACAAAACTAAAAGGCAACCTACGGAATGGGAGAAGATATTTGCAAATGACATATCTGATAATGGGCTAGTATCCAAGATCTATAAAGAATTTCTCAAACTCAACACCCAAAAAACAAATAATTCAGCCAAGAAATGGGCAGAAGACATGAACAGTTACTTCTCCAAAGAAGACATAAAAATGGCCAACAGACACATGAAAAAATGCTCCACATCACTTGCCATCTGGTAAATACAAATCAAAAGTACAATGAGATACCTCCTTACACCAGTAAGAAATGCTAAAATTAAGACACGGAACAACAAATGTTGGCAAGGATATGGAGAAAAGGGAACCCTCTTAACACTGTTGGTGGGAAAGCAAGCTGGTACAGCCACTCTGGAAAATAGTATGGAGGTTCCTCAGGACATTTTTAATAGAGCTACCCTATGACCCAGCAATTGCACTACTGGGTATTTTTTTTTTTTAAGATTTTATTTATTTATTTGACAGAGATAGAGACAGCCAGCGAGAGAGGGAACACAAGCAGGAGGAGTGGGAGAGGAAGAAGCAGGCTCATAGCGGAGGAGCCTGATGTGGGGCTCGATCCCATAACGCCGAATCACGCCCTGAGCAGAAGGCAGACGCTTAACCGCTATGCCACCCAGGCGCCCCATCACTACTGGGTATTTACCCCAAAGATACAGATGTAGTGAAAAGAAGGAACACATGCACCCCAATGTTTATAACAGCAATGTCCACAATGGCCAAACTGTGGAAGGAGCCGAGATGTCCTTCAATGGATGAATAGATAAAGAAGATGTGGTTCATATAGACAATGGAATATTACTCAGCCATCAGAAAGGATGAATATCTACCATTTACATCGACATGGATGGAACTGGAGGGTATTATGCTAAGTGAAATAAATCAAGCAGAGAAACACAATTATCATATGGTTTCACTCATATGTGAAACATAAGGTATAGTGCAGAGGACAACAGGGGTAGAGGTGAAAATTGAATGGGAAGAAATCAGAGAGAGAGACAAACCATATGAGACTTTTGAGTCCAGAAAACAAACTGGGGATTACAGAAAGAGAGGTGTGTGGGGGGATGGGGTAACTGGGTAATGGGTATTAAGGGGGGCACATGATGTGATGAGCACTAAGTGTTATACTGAACTGATGAATCATTGAACATCATATCAAAAACCAATGAGGGGGGTGCCTGGGTGGCACAGCGGTTAAGCGTCTGCCTTCGGCTCAGGGCGTGATCCCGGCGTTATGGGATCGAGCCCCACATCAGGCTCAGCTATGAGCCTGCTTCTTCCTCTCCCACTCCCCCTGCTTGTGTTCCCTCTCTCTGGCTGTCTCTATCTCTGTCGAATAAATAAATAAAATCTTAAAAAAAAAAAACAACCCAATGAGGTACCAAACCTTGGCTAATTGAATTTAAATTAAAAAATAATAATAAAAAGAAAATGAAGTTATGGGGGTTCCTGGGTGGCTCACTTGGTTGGACACCCTGCTCATGATTTCCACTCAGGTCATGATCTCATTGGTCATGGGATTCAGCCCCATGTTGGGCTCTGAGCTCAACAGTAGGGAGCCTGCTAAAGATTCTCTCCCTCTGTCTCTCCCCCAACTCGAGCACGGGTGCTCTCTCTCGCTCTCTCAAATAAATCTTAAAAAAAAAAAGAGAGAGAGTTCTCTGTTATTCGTATATTGAATACTTATGCTAGTTTTTGCTACACATCTGAGTAATATTAACTAAAATAAGAAAAGTTAACATTTGATATGTGTTAGAATTTACTAGATTTTAGTTATGTATAAATTATAATACATTAAAGGAACACAAAAATGCATTATGAAATCTACAGGTTATTTTTATATTTTTCCCAAAAAAGTAGCGGCATTTCCAGTGTTAATTTTAGAAAAAAACAATGTGTATTATTTCAGTCAACAAATACTTAACAAATGTATTATAAACTATAAGGAATATGATGTATGCTAGTTAAATTTAAATCAATTTGAAAAGTACATTTCCTGATACAAGAGCAGGAATCATCAATTTTATTTGTGAAACTCAGATGCCACCTATTGTTTAGAAAAATAAATACATCATTTTTGTTAAAATTCTATTTTTACCAAGTTTTCATGTCTCTGGAGGAATATGAAACACTGTACACAGAAAACAGAAGCTGGCTGTCTAACTGTACAGAATAATCAGAGGTTTCAAGGACACAGAAACACTAAGTGAAGCTCTGTGATATTTATATTAGGTGAGAAGTGAACTATTCTTAAGTGCCCATATTTTGGCCTAGTAATTATTTTTATACGTATATAATTTTCACTTTTAGATCATTGTTATTTCACATGTAGTTGTAAGAAATAATAGAGAAATCTTACTTATCCTTTATTCTGGTTTTCCCCCATGCAAAACTATACTTCAACAACCAGGATATTGACATTGTTAGGATCAGGGCACAATATTTTCATCATCACAAGGATAACTTTGGTGGCCTTTTTATAGCCACACCCACTTCCTTCTTACCTCCCACCAGCTCCTTAATCCCTTACAGTCACTAATCTGTTCATTTCTATAATTTTGCATTTCAGGAATGTTATACAAATGGTATCTGCCGTACAGTATATAAACTTTGGGGACTGATTTTTCACTCCGCATAATTCTCTGGAAATTCACCCAGATTGTGCTGTGTATCAATAGTTCATTTGTTTTATTGTTGAGTAGTGTCCCATGGTGTGCACATTCTGTAATTTCTTTAACCATTCACTCCTTGAAGGACGTATAGGGTGTGTCCAGTTTGTGGCTATTACAAATAAGACTGCTATTAACATGTATGTACTAGTTTTTCTGTGAAAATAAGTCTTCATTTCTCTGGGACAAATTCCCAGGAGTGCGATTGCTGGTTTGTATGGTAGTAACATGTTTATTATTTAAAGAAACTGCCAAATAATTTTTCCTGAGTGCCAAACCATTTTACATTCCCATCATGATGTGTGAGTGATCCAGTTTCTCTTATCCTAACCAGAATTTGACATTGACTCTGTTACTTATTTGAGCCATTCTGATAAGTATGTAGTGGTATCTCATTGTAGTTTTAATTTGCATTTTCCTAATGAAGTTGAAAATCTTTTCATGTGCTTATTTGCCATCTGTATACCCTCTTTGGTGAAAGGTCTTTTCATGTATGTTGACCGTTTTCTAACTGGATTGCTTTATTTTATTATTTTTTTTTACTTTCCAGTTTTGACAGTTCTATATACATTTCAGATACTACTAGTGTTTTGTCAGATATGTAATATGTAAACATTTTCTTCCAGGATATAACTAGTATTTTTATCCTCTTAAAAGATAATAAAGCAGGGTCTTTCACAGAGCAAAAGTTTTAAATTTTTATCCAGTCTAGTTTATCAGTTTTTCCTTTTATAGAAGGATGCTTTTATAGACCATGCTTTTGGTTGTCAGGTCTAAGAACTCTGCCTAGCTTTAGAGCCTGAAGATTTCCTCTTGTTTTTGTTTTCTCTGAAAGTTTCCTAATTTTACATCTTACATTTAAGTCCACGGTCCATTTTGAGTTCATTTTCATATAAGATGTGAAACTTAGTTCGTTTTATTTTTTGTCTGTGGATGTCCAGTTGCTCTAGCAGCATTTTTTGAAAAGCCTATCTTTCCTCCATTGGATTGTTTTTACAAACTTGTTTTGTCAAAAGCTAGGCATATTTGTGAATCTACTTCTGCGTTCTCTCTTCTATTTCATTGATATGTATGCCTATCTCTCCACCAATGCCACAGTCTTGACTACTGTCGCTGTATAGTAAGTCCTTAAATTACGTAGAATGATTCTTCCCACTCTATTCTTCTTCAGAATAACTTCAGCTCTTCTAGTTCCATTGCCTTTCCACATAAATTTTAGAATCTTGGCTATATCTACAAAAAATCTTGCAGAGATGTTGATAAGATTGCATTAAACCTGCATCTACGTCAAGAGAACTATCATTTTTACTGTGTCTTCTAATCTGCAAACATATTATGTCTCTCCATTTATTGAGATTTTCTTTGATTTGATTCATCAACATTTTGTGTATACAAATCTGTACATGTGTTAAATATTTCATTGTTCATTGCTAGTATATTAGAAATACTATAGATTTTTGTATGTTTATCTCACTCTTGCAAACTTGATGAACACTTATTTAATAGTTCTTTTGTAGATTTCTTCAGATTTAATATGTATACGATTATCTCATCTGAAAATAGGGACAACTTTATTTTTTCCTTTCTAATCTTTATGCCTTTTGCTTTCTTTTCTTGCCTTCCTTCACTGGCTAGAACCTCTAGAACTATGTTGAATAATTAAAGTCATCTAAATCTAGAATTTTCTTTGTGGGAAGGTATTTAGCTATATATCTATATATCTTTAACAGATGTCTTCATGTTATATATTTCAAATTTTAAGGAATTTGTGCATTTCATCTATGCACTTAAATTTATTGAAGTTGCACAATTATTCCATTATAATCCTTTTAGTGTCTTTAGGATCAGTAATTATAGCCTTATTCATTTCTGATTTTAATTTGCAGGTTCTCTTTCCCTGATCATTCTGGCTTTAGCTTTAGTAATTTTAGTTTTGCTAATTTTTATTGCTATTTCATTGATTTCTGCTTATTTATTTTTTTCTTTATGCTTTATGTTTTTTCCTAGTTTAAGGTGGAATTTTAAAGCATTCATTTGAGACAATTCTTTCAGTATAAGCATTGATAGCTATAACTTTCCTTCTAAGGATTCTTTTAGCCACTTCGCTAAAGCTATGTAGGACGCATTCTACAAATTTTTTCAGATTCTCAATTCATCTTCTTTTAATTTAATATATTTTCTAAATTACCTTGTGATTTCTTTGAGATAGGATTAATTAGGAGTATGTTGCTCAGTTGGTTAAGTGTCTGCCTTTGGCTCAGGTCATGATCCCAGTGTCCCGGGGTTAAGCCCCACTTTGGGCTCCCTGGTCAGTGGGGAGTTGTGCTCTTGCTCTTGCTCTTGCTCTCTCTCAATTAAATAAATAAAATCTTTTTTAAAAATAATTTCAGAATACTGAGGGATGTTCCAAATATATTTTTTATTGATTTCAAGTTTCATGGTTGTCATAGAACATAATTTTAATATTTAAGTCTTTGTAAGTCTACTGAGATTAGTATTGTGCCCCCAGAATATGGTCTATCTGGGTGAATGTTCTATGTACACTTGAAAAGAAAAAAAGTGAGTTCTTCTGTGGATGGAGTGTTCTATAAAGGTCAGTTATGTCAAATTGGGTTATAGTCTTTCCATTATGCTTGCTGATGTTTTTGTCTACTTCTACAAATTAATGAAAGAAGAGTGTTGGGGTTTGAAACTAGAATTGTAGATTTGTCTCTCGTTTTAGTTTTATCAGTTTTACTTAATGCATTATATATACTTAATGTAATCTATTACTGTATACATACACATTTAGGGTTGGATATTTTCTTCATTAAATGAACCCCATGTCCTTATGCAATGTCCTTCATTATTCCTGGTAATATTTCTTGTTCTAAATCTACTTCATCTAATATTAATATAGCTAATCTAATTTTCTTTCAATTATCGTCTATATGGCATATCATTTTCTTGTGTTATTTTTAATCCCTCTTTGTCTTTGTTTTAAGGTGGGTGTTTTATAGATAGTATAGAATTGGATTTTACTTTTTTGTCTGATATTGGTATTCTCTGCCTTTTGATTGGGTGTTTAGAACAATAACATTTAATGAATTATTGATATTTTTAAATTTAAATGCCATATGTTACTTTTTTTTTACTTATCCCCACTTTTTGCGCCTTTTCCCTCTTTTCCTACCTTCTTTTGGAATAAGTACAAATGTACTTCTTATGACTACATCTTATCTCCACTATTGACTTATTGGTTATATCTATTATTTTTAATTTTGTGGTTGCTCCTAGATAAAATATGCACACACACATACACACACCTTATCACAGTCTATCTTCCAATAATATTATACCACTTCACATGTAGCATAAGAACCTTATAATAATATATTACTATATCCTCTCTACTCTGAGTCTCAAATCAAGATATCCATAATCTGTATTCTTATTTGGTACTCAGGGATTTCTTCCAAGCTCATGTAAGTGTTGGAAGAATTCAGTGATCTGTGTCTTTAAGACTAAGGTCTCCTATTTCTTGTTGACTTTTGGTTAGGTGATACTCTCAGCTCCTAGAAGACATTCTTGCCACATGGCCCCCTTCATCCTCAAAGCCACTAAAAGAATTTTTCTCTCTTCAAATCCTTCTCATATTTACATCTCTGACTTCTGTGTCTGATGTCTAGATCTAGATTTAAAAGACTCCTGTGATTATGTCAGGCTCAAATAGAATAAGCTCCTTTTTGCCATTTAAGGTAACATAATCACAGAAATGATATCCCACTGTATTCACAGGTTCTGTCCATATTCGGGGCGTGCATCACTGGGAGTCATCTTATTAATTCTGCTTATCACACAAGGCAGGGAGACTCATATAAGCTAAAACATAATTCTGAAAGAAGAAAAATAAGAGATTTTCCATCTGTAAGCTCTCCAGTTAACTAAAAACCTTACTGGACAGTAAGATGTTTTTCATCTTATAGTGCCATGTCTACTACCTGCCTGACATATAACGAGAACTCAGTAAGTGTTTGTTGAATAGAACACCTGACTCCCTTTATAAATAACAGAAGTTTAAAGTATACATTGATTAACATTATTCTCCAGCACTCTCAAATGCCTTAATTGCTCAAGGCAAGCAGGTGTCCTAGATTCCACTTGGAGGGCCTCACTGGTTGAACACTCCAGCAAAATCAGTGAAATCAGTTTCTAATAAAAGAAGCACAACCCCACTTACTATGTCCTTGCATTATGAGAACTCTAAGAAAAATGCAAAAGGAAAAACTCAGTCATCACACATGCATGTGTAATGTAAATTATACATTGATAATAGTAATCAGGAAGTAGGATCTATGGAGCACTTGCTTGGAATCTGGCAGACAAAATCAGAAAGGCAGTGCTTCTAGATAGGTGATACATTGCAAACCATTTCTATTCTCTCTCCACCCATCTTGCTTTTCTTTAGAACACACTTTTAATACCCTTTCCCACTTCAATTTTGTCTAGTTGCCTCTTTTCCCAGCTCCCTCTATTTCTTTTTGCTACTTATTTCTGCCTCTTCATTTTCCGTTCTTTCCATGTACCCTTCTCCCCTCTCCCTTTCTCTTCTCTCATTAGATCCTTTGTTCTCCTCTCCACTATCTACTGGTTCACCTCCTCTCCCCAACTAGTATTTGCTCATTTAAACAATTGTTGTTTACCTTTATATAAATCAGCTTTTCATCTTCTGTTTCTGAATATTAAGTCTATAATAAGAACAATATTTTATCTATGATAAGTATACATATCTCTAATATCAGCCTATAGGACAAAATGAAAGATTAAATATTTTTATCTTATATAATCTGAAATGGTACACAGGAATGAAAATCACACATTACCCCAGAATATCTCTGATTAGTTTCCATCTCTATATACACCCTATATAGAACCCTCTTACAAAGCTGAGCAATACTTAGATTGTCCACTAGATGGCAAATGATCACATAAGGACACTGACCACAGAAAAAAAGATTTTATAGAATTAGAGATTTGTTATAAAGAAAAGGCATATTTTTTTCTACAAATACAGCAAGTACCAAATAAAATATCCTAAAAGCACCTTAAGTCTTTATCCAGGACAAAATCCTTCCAAATTCCTATTACCTTATAATTATTTATGAATCAGAAACAAAGCAAAAATAAATAAATAAAAGAAAGATTATAAAGAGGAAATGTTTCCTAGCTATAGGGACTAAGGAAATGGTTCACAATTATTCATCATTTAAATAGAAATAAATAAAGTGAAAATGTACCATAAGCAGCCCTGTCAGTAAAATGGTCTAGATTAAAAACACTGTCATCACTTATAAGTAGTAATTATGTCTAAAGGGGAAGTATGAATGATCATATGAAGAGGACATATTTAAATAACATAATAGTTTAGTTAAGGATAAATATATTAATGGGGGTGGAGTTGATTATTACAGGAATTACCAACTTAAAATCTATTGAACCAAATTAAAATCAACTCTCCATACTGTCATATGCAATAAAAATGACAGGTAATACATCAGTAGCCTTAATATTTCAGGTATTCATGCAAATCAATAAACAAGTAGGTCTACATTGAACTAAAAAGCTTCTGCACAGCAAAAGAAACAATCAATAAAATGGAAAGGCAGCCTGTGGAATGGGCCACCATACTTGCAAATCATATAGCTGATAAGGTGTTAACATCCAAAATATATGAAGAACTCATACAACTGAAGAGAGCAAAGGCTAACAACCTGATTTTAAAAATGGGCAGAGGAATGAATAGTTTTCCAAAGAAGACACACAAATGGCCAACAGGTACATGGAAAGGTAGTCGATGTGCTACTCACTAGGGAAATGCAGCTCAAAACTATAATGGGATATCACCTCACACCTGTTAGGATGGTTATCATGAAAAAGTGCCTCTCCACAAGATATATACTATTACAAAAGGAAAATTATACGATTAGGGTAAGGGTCTTGAGATGGGTGATTATCTTGGATTTTCTGGGTAAAACCAATGCAAATAGGTTCCTTAATTGTGAAAAAGGGAGGAAGAAGAGATATAAGGATAGAAGCGGAGGTCAGAGTAAATCTATTTCTGGTATTCAAGAGACAACAGCATTTAGAAGCTAGAAAAGGCAAGGAAACAGATTCTCCCAAAGAGTCTCCAGAAAGGAAGGCGGATATTCTCAATTTTAACCCTGTGAGACCTGTTTTGGCCTCTGACCTCCAGGACTGTATGATAAAAAAAAGTTTGTGTGGTTTTAAGCCACTGTGTTGTGTATGTGGTAAATTGTTACAGCAACAAAAGGAACTAATGCAACTCCTTAGGAAAGAAATATCAGCTATTTCTTTTAAAGCAAGAAAGTGATTGCCTAAACTTGAGTAAGATTCACTTAATATCTCAGAAAAGACTACAAGATAAAAGCATTGATCTTATGTAACAGATAATGAAATCTTTTTTTCCCCTGTAGCTGGTAAAATAATTGTTTGTGGAGAAAGGCCTGATTTCTTGATAATGTTCTTAGGTAAGCACATTTTAAGGGAGATACACACTCTGGAGCTGACAGGTTTCTTGCAAGTTTCACAGGCAAGAGGAAAACAATTCTGCATGATAAAAGAGACTGATGATGGATTGCAGGACTGAGGTGCTCTGGGACAACAAGGAGAGGGATGCAGAATCCAGGAATAGAACACAGTATATGTCCTGGGGACTGGATGAATGAAATGTCAAGAGCTACAGGACCACCTTTCCATTTCTATACTGATCAGCTTTTGCTAGGGTAATAAACAATCTCATCGTCTCAGTGGCTTAAACACTAAATAATATGTCTCATTCATGAGTGTTGGTTGTGGCCCTGTTGGGCCCTGCTGGGTTCCTGGTGTCAACTAAGCTTGGGTTCAGAGCTGCATTATGTGTGTCTCATTCTGGGACCCAGGCTGCAGAGGTGCTCTCTAGGCATGGTGCTCTCACAGAGGAGGTAAGAGTGCAGGAGGGAGATGGGCTTCTCTTAGAAGAAGGCAACCTGTCACTTTAGGAAGAGGAGAATGAATATTTGCTGAGCAGTATTCCAATCTACTATGATCCCCTAACACTTCAGGCAAACTGGGAAACTAATGATAGACGTGGTGTCACTGGAAATTTGGTGAAAGCCAGAGTGTATGTTGAGTTTTGTATTGAAGTCTGCACAGGACTGAAACAGTAAGCCCAAGGGAATAAGGAAAACAGCAAAAGAAAAAACTGGGTTTTATTTCTTTAACCCAAAGGAAAAGAAAAGTGAACCAACATTTTGATAAGTAACATCTCTTTATCAGGTACTGTGCTGAATAATTTCATTCTCATTTATTTTCACATGTTTCTGAGGTGAGGAGACAAGCTCAGAAAGGTGAAAAATGTTGCCCAAGTTCCTGTAGTTTGTATTCCATGATGGTAATTCAGGAATGTATCATTAAGGAAAGTTGAACTAAGGAGTCAATGGGCATAGGAAGTGACTCTTTAAAAATAGAAGTCTAGTGGGGCGCCTGGGTGGCTCAGTTGTTAAGCATCTGCCTTTGGCTCTGGGCATGATCCCAGGGTCCTGGGATCAAGCCCCACATCAGGCTCCTCCTCTGGGAGCTTCTTCCTCTCCCACTCCCCCTGCCTGTGTTCCCTCTCTCGCTGGCTCTCTCTCTCTCTGTCAAATAAATAAATAAAACCTTAAAAAAAATAGAAGGTTAGAAAAATACAAAAAAGGTGGCAACCCCCATCAAAATTGGGAAGGACTTGTTTTTTATGGAAATGAGGTTAAAACAAGCTGGATCAGTAGACCAGGCAAAATTATGGTCCGTGGATTTCTAGAACACAGTGGTGCAGCTCCAGCCCCCAGTTGAGACTGGCTGGTGCCAATAGAAGCTACAGTTTGAGAAACATAACCAAGGAAATAAACTCAGAAGAATTTATACTGCAACTGAAACAGAGGCACTACTGGCTGATTAGAAGTACCTTTGAAAGTTAGAAAAATGTACCCTTTCTTCCTTTGTCACAGACCTGTGTCAAAGTACACGGTTTGGCCAATCCCACTTGCTCCCTCCAAGAGGGTAGCCTAAATCTGCACCTTATGCCATTATTCTAGTTTGGTTGGGGTAAGAAGGGGGAGATGGATGTTAAGGACTTCAGTCATAAAGAAGGGTTTTCCTCCAAGCTGTCCACGTGAATGAGAAAAGTAGTCTATTTATATGGCTGTCTACTGGAGGTTTAGTCACCTAAAGCTGGCTATGTATTAGTTGGTTTTTGTTGTTAAACTGTTTTAAAAAAATATTTATTTTTATTTGAGAAAGAGAGAGAGCAGGGGGAGATGCAGAAAGAGAGAGAGCAATACGTGACAAGTGTCAGTTATTATTACGTATGTATATGTGTGCATGTGTCAGTATACGAATATGTCATGTCTATTATAGAGCATACAAACATATGCAATCGTTTTAAAGGCAACATATGATAAAAGGTATAAAGAGATTCAGGTATTTTCTTTCCCCTCCCAGTGGATTGTTTTGTTTGTATGCCTTGAGTGATGTGCATTGCTCTTTGATGATTTATCTGCTTTTAGGAGCACACTGAGGGTAGATTAGGGATTGGCATTCCTCATGGCCAGGAAGCTGCCTACTGAAGGCTCCTGTGGAGATGGACTGGGGTCTGTGATTTTGGCAGAGTTAGATCTCGTGGGCCAGTTTCACATTAAGTTCTGTGTTCTCACTCTCATCTGCCACCCTCAAGTTTCTGTTTAAACATTACATCCTGGGGGCACCTGGGTGGCTCAGTTGGTTAAGTGTCTGCCTTCAGCTCAGGTCATGATTCCAAGGTCCTGGGGTCAAGTCCCCGTCATTGGGCTCCCTGCTTAGTGGGGAGTCTTCTTCTCTCTCTTCCTCTGCCACTCGCCCTGCTTGTGCTGTCTCTCTCTGTCAAATAAATAAACAAAATCTTAAAAAATAAAATTAAAAAACATTACATCTTGGTTTTTACCTCTGTGCCATGAAATTAAGGAAAAGTTCTGTGTCCAAAATTGTATTAAAGAATTTAAAAGGTAGGTAGAAGCAGAGGTTATTATCCAAATGTTTATCCATTCATTTGACAGACATTTATTGAGCACTTAATGTGCCAAAGCTTGTTATGGAAGTTGAGAATTAGCCTGGAACAAAGCATAAAAAAAGGCTGCCTTCTCAAGAATTACATTATCGTGGCAAGAAGAGCACTTTAGGAAAGGAGAACAACAAGGTTAGAGACCATTAGACAGGAACACACTTAGTGTGTTGGGGAATGACCAAGAAACCACAGTGCCTGTAGCAATGAGAGCTTAAGAGAAAGGACTTGAGGCCAGAGAAGTAAAAGGTGGGATAAGTAAAAGGTGGAGGAGTAGGGTCACAGATTGTACAGGGCCATGGGGTCACTATAAAAAATTTAGCTTTTATTGAAAGGGATTTAGGAAATAATTGAAGTATTTTTAACAGACAGATAATATCATCTGAAGGCACTTTAACTGCTGGGTTCAGGCTGCTGGGTTCTAAATAAACTGGGGCAAGGGTGGTGTGTAAGGGCAGAAGCAGGAAGACCAATCAGGATTCTCCTACAAAATATTAAAGTAAGACAGTGCAAATGAGAGAAATGATGTTGGTCTGTGCTACATGGATAGCAGTGGTCAAATTCTGTATGTATTTTGGAGGTAATGCATTTAGGTTTTGCTAAGTGATTAGCTAACTGATGTGGCCATTGAGAAAGGGGGAAGTCAAGGAGGACACTAAGACTTTTGACCTGAGCAACTTTTGACCTGATTTTTGAAGAATGGAGTTACCTGTTCTTAAGTAAGAAAGACAGGGACAGAGTGGAATGTGAGGTCGGTTGAGACATATTAAGTGTGAGATGCCACTAGAATCTATAGCTAACTAGATGTAGTAGTCTGGAGTTCAGGAGAGAAGACCAGATTAGAACTCTCAATTTTGGAGTTGAGAGTATATAAGATGGCTTAAAGTCATGGAATAAATACGATCACCCAGAGGGAATATGGATACAGGCATAAATCAAATGAATTCTGGATATATTTTATAGTTAGAGCTAACAGGATTTGCTGGCAATTTAAACATAGATGTAAAAGATAAGATTCATGGATGACTCCAAGGGTTTTGGAGGAAAAAAAATGAAGCTATTGATGGACTGATCCTGGGGTTCTCCAATATTGGAGATAAAGAGGAATAAGCAAACGGAGAAGGAATGGTTAGAAAGGAAGGAATTAAACCAGGGAAGTGTGATATCCTAGAAGCCAAGTGAAGACGGTGTTTCAAGGAGCAAGCAATGGTCCTTGAAACCTGGTCAAATGCTACTGGATTAATATGAAAACTGAGAAATGACGATGGGATTTCACATGATAGAGGTCATGGGCAATCATACTGAAAGCAGTATGATTTCATTTGAGGGAGATGGGAACAAAAGAATGGTTGCTAAGAGAGTAAATCTTAAAAGTTCTTATCACAAGAAAAAAGTTTTGTAACTTCTGTAACAGATGGTAAGTATTAGACTTATTGTGGTGATCATTTTGCAGTATATTCAAATATCGAATCATTATGTTGTATCTCTGACACTGATATAATGTTATATGTCAATTATACTTCAATGAAAAATAGATAATGATAGGAATTGCTGTGAGGACAGAGGAAGAAAAATTATATAGAGAGATTATAATATTACAGACAATTCTAAGGAGTTTTGCTGTAAAGGAGAGAAATGAGACCATGAATGGTTACAGAGAGAGAGATGCGATCAGTTTCATTGATTTGTAGGCTAGATAAATATTAGCGTGTGTTTATGCTAATAAGAATTAGTTAACAGAGGGACAGACTTTATAGACACATGAGAAAGCAAGAGGTTGCTGAGGCACTGTTCATGGACAGGCTATAGAGGATGGGTTCTAGTCCACAAGAGAAGTGCTGGGCTTTGCTAGAAACATAGTAGGAACATATCATCAGTAGGAACAGAAGAGAAGGTAAAATATTTTTTGAGAAAGGATAGACAGATGGGTAGATGTCCTGGGAGCCTACAGAATTTCTTTTCTGATTAATTCTCTTTTCTCAGTGGATCAGGAAACCAGATCATCAGCCAAGAATGAGTTTGGAGAGAAGATATGAAATGGACAAGGAAAGTGTGAGTGTGAATGGATCAGGGAAATAGTTGAGGGTTGCTGAAAAGCATACCAATCCACTTAAGGTGAATTTTCATGAACTAAAAGTGAGACAGGACAGCATGGCTTTGTTTTTTCCTTTAGTCACATTCGGTGACTCAGGACAGACCATTTTAGATGGGAGTTTTAGATTTAACTAGGACTGAGGTTTAGGCAGAAAATAAGAAAAAGATTGAGCACAAACATTGAAGGTATATGCAGGGGAGTGGTGATGATGATGATGAACCTTGGAATTTAATCTAGTTTAGGGAAATGTGGACACAGAGTGGGGTGGTCAGGGTCAGTGAAAGGTGGTAGAATTAACAGACTGTAGGTGCAATGAATTGGAAGCCTTTTTGGAATTCTTTGACATGTGAAAGCAAGCTGGAATATGAGAGGTAGCATTCAAAAGTAAATTTGAAATTGAGATTATAGAAGGATCTCAGTTATTGTTAAAAATGTGTTAGATCATGTGAACCATGTTGGGGGGTGGGCGGATACATAGACTGGAGGACAAAATCCCTGGAGAAGATCTATCCCCATCACAAGGAAGGTAAATCTTTACAAGAGTTCGAGTCATTAGGTCTATCCTCAAAGGAGAAGGGGTTATTTGTAAGAAAGTTGGTAGGTTTCTACCAACAGGTCCTGATCTACTAGTAAGACTGATAGCGTAGCAGTCAAAGATCTTAACTGAGAATCTGGGTCTGGACACCTTCAGTACTGAGTCCCTACAGGTGCGGGCGCTACTGCTGCGCCAGGCTCCGGGCGTTGCCAGGCAACTGAGATGGGTGTGTTGCCCTAGGCGAGTGGTTCAACCCGTTTCTTGTCTTTGATCACTTCCTGTCACTGGCTTACTTCCGGTCTCTGGCTAGCTTGGACTCTGCGGTGAAGACGGGGGAAGGGGTTGGTGATGTAGGGAGGGACCAGGCCCAAGGGGCTGGTGGGGCTGTTGTGAGCTGCAGGGACACCCTGACCCAACTGAAGGACTTGTGCCCTGTGCCGCAATGAAGAAGCTTTTCACTTTCTGGAGAAGGAAGGGTCAGCCCCACAGCCCCTCCTCGCACCTGCCCGTAGGCGGGGCCAGTACTCATCACCCCACCCAGCCAGGCTACAACCTTGGAAATAAGGATTTAAAGAAACTTCACAAAGCTGCCTCAGTCGGGGATTTGGAGAAGGTGAAGGAGTACCTTCAGCTCAAGAAACATGATGTGAATATACGGGACAGAAAATACAGGTGACCAGACTGATGAAGGGCAGTGTGGAGAGGAAGCCGGCTCCACTGGGTCCTGTAATCAGGAGCAGGACTCATCTGGGCTACTTCATTGGTTGTCACTCCAGGTTTCCCATAGTGGGGAGGTCTGATAACCACTGTCAGAGGTCACACTCCCAGCTTCCAATTTCCAGCTTGTTATTTCTTGGAATGCTTACCTGGGTATTTGAGGTTATTTGTGTCCTTCCTGATTGCCTCCACTCCTCCCACTGCATTAATCTCCACCTGGCACCTCACCCTTTACCTGAATTGCTGTTTTATTATTTGATCTATATAATGTCCCCAGCCACCCAAGATTTACCATAGTACTAATGTGCTAATAGGAAAAAGTAGAGGAGACCATCCAGAACAGTTGTTGTTAAGATTTTAAGACATTGAGACAGCAAAACGATTGACTTTTTAACATGAATCTCCTATGATTTTTTTTTCCACTTGCAGAGTATCTTCAAAAAGGCCATCACAACCACTTACTGCAAAAACAAAATTAATTTTGTATATTAAGAAAAGAAGAAGTTACATGTTTGGCATTAATAACAAAATATGTACTGTCTATTGGGGGAGTTTTCAAATTATAGGGTATAAAAACATTATTTTTCATCATAATTGGGTAACTGGAAACTATGGTTATAAAGAAGGTTTATGTCAGTTTGCCAATAGTTTTATGTCCTTCCCTTTGACAAAAACAGAGTTATATAAATTTATCCAATTTTATCCTACACCACTCCATTGAATTACATTACGGGGTCATGGGTAACCTCAACATGACTTCATTCAGTGGCCAATTCTCAGTCTTACATGGCTGGCATCTCAGCCAAGTCTCTTACTTGCCCTATCAGTAGTATTGGAAATAATTTCCTGTCTTTCAGGACACTTGGTTCACCTGGCACCTCTCCTACTTCTGTGGGCACTTCTTTCCAGACTCCTTTGCTGATTTCTTTTCCTCCTCCTGTCTGGTAAATATTTGAGGGCTCAGAACTTGAAATGATTCTGTGTGTCTTAATCTTCACTTGCCTGGTGAGGAGAGATTATCTTTAAATGTCTATATTCCAGTGCCTTCCGACTTTTTATCTCCGGCCAGACCCCTCCCCTGAACTTTACAGTCGTGTATATAAATACCTACACTGGAAAGTGGATATCTGATAGATTGTGCTGTGCTGGTCAAGGTTTAATAGCAGGCTCTTAGTTGAGGGTTGGGGTGGAGCAAAGGGAGGAGAAGCGCCGATTTCAAGCTACCAGTGTGAGGTCATTTGGCTTGAATAGTTCCTGAAAATTTAACAATTGGCTTGTGAGAGCCACCAGCTCCCTCACATCCGTCTCGAGACATCTCAAACATCCCCAAACTGTGCTCCTGCTTTTCCTCCTCAGACCTGCATCTCTCTTTCTAGAAATACCAAATTCTTTCTTTCAATTGTTATACCAGAAACCCTAACATCATACTTGACTCCTCTCTTTCATATCATCCATCTGATCTTGTGGGCTCCACCTTCAAAATATAGCTAAAATCCAACTATTTCCTGCCACCTTCACAGTTACCATTCTAGGCAAAATCTCTATCATATCTTAACCAAAATTACTACAGTGGCCTCCTAACTAGTTTTCTGTCTTTTAACCTTTCCAGTTTATTCTCAGTACAGTAGCCAGAAAGATCCTATAAAATCTATGTGAAATGAGTCATTCCGTGCCTTAACAACGTCTACTGGCTTTCCATCTCATTAAAGGCGAAGGCCAAAGTCCTTCCAATGGCTCATTCAGCCATACATGACATGCACGCCACTCTGTTATCTCTCTGATCTTCTGTCCTACAACTTTCCCTTTCATTCATCTCCAGGTTCCCTGGCCTCCTTAGTGTTCCACAGAAATGTCAGAAATGTATTTAGGGGCTTTGGACTTGCATTTCCTTTGCCTGAAATGCTTTTCCCCCAGATAGCCACATGGCTTCCTCTCTCACTCCCTTCCGGGGTTTATTTAATTATCACCTTATCAGCGAAGGCTCCCTTGTCTACTCTTTGTGCAATGGCAAATTCTCTGTTAGCTGACATTTCCCATCTTCCCTGCCTGATTTTTCTCATTAGCACTTAATACTGTCTGGCATGCCTTCTATTTTAAGCTTTTTGTGTCCTTCCTCCACTAGCATGTGTGATCCATAAGAGCAAGTATTTTTGTCTATTTTGTCTGCTGCTATATCCTCATTACCTACAACCCAGCCTAGCCATAGTGAATGCTTACTAAACATTTTTTGGTGAATACAATGCATACATACATATGTATTTTTAACTCATTATAAACTTTCCTTGAAGTGAAACCAGTTAAATATTTGATCTTAAAGGCATTTCCATGACTTTTTAATTCAGTATAAAGCAATTATAATTAATATAACTTGTATATAAATATCAATAAGTACACGAAACAAATACCTTAACAGTATATGATCTGTCATGTTCTTGAGTATTGTAACTTCTCAAAATAAGACTTACGTCTAATTTTGTGTTATGTTATATTGATACAGAACTCCTTTGCACCTGGCCTGTGCTAATGGATATTCAAATATCGTATCTCTCTTAATAGAGAAAAAGTGCAAAATAAATGTCTGTGATAGTGAAAAACGGTCTCCCTTGACTAAGGTGTGTCAATTTTTCCTTTTCAATTGGAATGCATTTGAGTTCTTCTAGCTAATTTTTATTGGATTTCATCGTTTAAAACATAGTATTAAACGTTAGTTTAAGATATCACACCCCGAGTAGTAAGTTGGTTACTCATCTATTGTTGTTGTATTGACAGGCAGTACAGTGTGCTAAGGAAGATTGTGCTACTATTCTTCTAAGCCACGGGGCAGACCCAAATCTGGCGGATTTAGACGGCAATACTGCTCTCCATTATGCCGTCTGTGGCCAAAGTATCTCATTAGTTGAAAAATTGCTTGAACACAAAGCTAATCTTGAAGATCAAAATAAGGTAGTCTATTAAAAATAACGTTATATTTTAGAAAGCAGTGGAAGAAGGTATGTATTGCAGATAAGTCATATCTTTTGAAACACATGTTCTATGAAGCGTGAATTTTCCAAAATGAAACTGGGGAGAAGGAGAAGAAGAATGATATTATCAAATACTGATAAGGTTTTCCTTTTTAAAAAATCTTGGTCCATTTCATTTCAAACTATAACACTGACCTCCAAAACGATGCTATATTTCACCATGATAACTGTTCAAAGGCCTGTATCAAATGAGAAATATCTGATTTCCCTATAAGTTGGTATTGGTTAAAAATCATAAGCCTACATTTTTGCCTATCTTATTTATATACTCATGGATAATGATAATAGGGTTAAATTAGAAAATCAGTTACTATGCTAAAAGTAATCAAACTCTCCTGTTGAGATGAGGTTTTCTGTTTTTGTGTTTAAGCTTCTTAACACTTAGGTTCACTGATATTTTGTCTCTATGACAGCCCAAAATAAGTGCCGGCCTTGGAAGCCTATGGAATCTCAACAATAACAACAGTATGAAATGTGAATTGATGGTTTGTAATACTTACATTAAATGCCGGGTGCTTGTCACTTCAACACTCCAGGCCGCTCTTGCCCACCATTTGAATTAGGCCTAAAGTAAAAACTTTAATTTTATTTTTGAATGACTTAATTCCAGTGTATTTTCTTAGTCTCTGAAATCATATTTTGTTATATATCAAAACCTTTTTAAAATTAAAGTGTATATTCAGAGGTTTCTCATTAACACACTTATCTTTTAAATTGAACTTAAATCTAAAAGGCATATAATGTTAGTATAATATTTTAAATAATCATTTTAAAATAATTTTTTCAGGATGGGTATACTCCACTGTTACTTGCCATTACTGAAAATAATGCAAAAATGGTAGAATATCTTCTGAAGAGAGGGGCAGATGTGAATGCTTCAGATAAGAATCAAAGGTATAATAAATGCTAAATAAGACCATCCAACTATAGCTACCTAACAAGACAATATATATAAGTGTGTGTGTGTGTGTGTGTGTGTGTATGTGTGTGTGTATATACATTTTGTGATATTGATAAAAGATCTGGCCATATATTTTGGGCAAATTACCTAGATTCCCAAGATCTGTTTTTCTGTAGAATCAAACAGCTGGGCCAGATTGGTAAATCATTATTATTATTATTATTATTTATAACATTAGAATTAGAATCGTACACAAAAACTCAGTCTCTAAATCCTAGATGCTATAGTTAAATGGGGATAGCTATCCAGACCCCTACACATGCCCCTCCCTAGCATTTTGAGACATCTTGAAAACACTAGGGTTCCAGGGAGCAGGGATTAAAAACCTTTGAGCTAGGGTGCCTGGGGGGCTCAGGCTCAGTCAGTTAAGTATCTACCTTCGGCTCAGGTCATGATCCCAGTGTCCTGGCATCCAGCTCCACACCAGACTCCCTGCTCTGCGGGGAGCCTGCTTCTTCCTCTCGTTCTGCCTGCCCCTCCCCTCCTTGTGCTCTGTCTCTCTTTCTCTCTCTGTCAAATGAATAAATAAAATCCTAAAAAAACCAAAAAACAAAAACAAGCAATCAAACAAACAAAAACAAAACACACAACTAAACCATTGAGCTAGCTGCTTCCTAGAGACTCTTTTATTTTTAGATTCTGTGATATAATGTGATTGGTACACCTTTTTGAGCAGATCTGCCCCACTTTTTACATTCTTGCCCTGACTCTTTTTCCCTGATAGTCTACATTTGAACAGTAAATTTAGAAAACTTAACTTAAAAAAAAAAATACAAGACATGTCTAAGATCTATAAATACACATTTATGTATCTCTTTTGCTCCAGAACAGCCCTTATGATTGCTCTAAATGATGAACCAACAAATTTAGTCAGTCTTCTTCTTCAGCAAGAGGTGGACCTATCTTGCCAAGATATTTATGGATTCACAGCTGAGGAATATGCTTCTTTTAATGGCTTTACTGTGTAAGTGGTCCTGCATATCTTTTAACAACTGTATGGAATTTGATCATAAGGAAAGAACCAGGAGCCCCCAAAGTGCAAAACTGACAAAGTGCAAAGCTGTACAGTAGGGGTAACCATATTATGAATTCTGGGCACATGGATCCAGGGATCCTTGATTTCACCTGTTTGTAGCGTCCAATCAATATAAGAACTGCAGGTAGGCTGAGTCCACAGATTGACTCCCAGGGGCATGGGAATTTGAAGTATGTCAGTACAGTGATTTCAGCAAATAGTGACATAGTCAATAATAAAACATCTGGGTAATAAGGTTGGGCAAAAGATGATTAATCTACACAAGCCTCTTTCATTATTTTTACACATTAGTAATGTAAACATTTTATTCAAGTTTTGAATATTATTATTGTTTTGTTAGCTAACTTTAGTTTGATAAGTTTTCAGAATTCTTAAGTATATTCTCAATAACCCAAAAGACAAAACTTTTCATGTATAAATATGCATTTTTAATTTTAATAGTCAATGAGAAAGTAAGGTGAAATGAACAGAAATTTACATATAGCTAATAAAGTTAAATAACATAAAGGTATTTTCCTTATAATTTCATTTTAAGGTAAAATTTTAATTATACATAGGTATTTTTTCTAATTGTTTTCCTTTTCTTCCACCTACTTTATTCACATTTAGTAATATCTTTTAATCATTAATTCCATATGAACATCACAGGGGTGGGAGGAGAGGAAAAAAGATAAAGGGGAGAGAGAGAGAAGTAATTTTTACATATACATTCAGATGCTTATTTGTAAAGTCTAAGTTGAACTTTATAAACTAAGGGATTCATAGTCCATTAAATATATAAACCGTAATTGAATACAATATTTTTTTTGCAATACTGTACGTACGTACCTTGCTTTACCTTGGTTTAAGCAAACCATGTTATAAAAATTTCAGTAAAGAGATAAATTACTGATGGCTATCTATGCTATGAAGGGATTCTTCATTTTATAAAAAGGGGAATTTTAAATGGGGAGTTTTCCATATCATTCTAAAAGTTTGGATATAGGGGCACCTGGGTTACTCAGTCAGTTAACTGGCTGACTTGATTTCAGCTCAGGTCATGATCCTCAGGGTCCTGGGATAGAGTCCATGTGTCAAGTTCTGCACTCAGTGGGGAGTCTGCTTGAGATTCTCTCTGTCTCTCCTTTTGCCCCTTCCCTTGCCTGTTAGGCCCAAGTGTTATGAACTGAATTGTGCCCCATTCCTCCCACCTCAAAATCATGTGTTAAAGTCCTAACCCCCAGGACCGCAAAATTTGGATGATTGTATTTGGAAAGAGGCTTTTAAAGAGATGTTAAGTTAAAATGACGGCGCAATAGAGTGGGCCCTAATCCAGTTTGACTGGTATTCTTGTAAGAAAAGGAGATTAGGACGTAGAGACACCAACAGTGCTTGTTGCCAGAGGGGCAACTTTTAGTGAAGAGTCGGCAAAGCACAGTCATCTAGCCAAGGAGAGAGGCCTGGAACAGATCCTCCTCTTACAGCCCTCAGTGGAAACCAACACGCCTGGCACCTTGATCCCACTTCCAGAACTGTGAGAAAATAAATGTCTTTTGTTTAAGCCACCCGGTCTGTGGTATTTTGTGACAGCAACCCTAGCAACCTAATACACCAACGATAACCTAAAGCTATTTTTTCTACCTTGCTAGTAGTTTATTTGTGATAGCAGGAAGAAAAGTACCAGAGAATGGGAATATGTGAAATAAAAATGGTGTCTGTTAATGGAATTGGCTTGAAAGGAGGCTTGTGGTCAGCAGCAAGTGTATGACATACTTAGGAAGGCATTAGCTAAAGTCTAAGGTTTTGATCTGATGATTATGTATTATGAATTTAACTATTTATGAATCCTGGAATTCATATATGTTTTCTCTTTATGGATAGATATCATCAATTAATTGCCAATTATGGAAGGAAGAAGAACGTTGAACAGATGTCTGACTCTGAAGATACAACTTTGGGCACTGTATTTGATACAGAAGAGCTGAAGGAAGGTAAGAAGATACAAATTAAACAAATAGTTTTGATGGTTTGTTTTTTAGGAAGGGACTCGGTTTTCTCAAATAATATTTAAATTTGAAATAGAAATTTTCTCCAATTTTGAAATGCTAAATATTTTTAAGACCCATTCTTAAGAAAGTTTTTAATTAAAATATTTTGACACTGTGTTGACTGAAAATGTAATGTAAAGAGATACCGAATGATTAAGATAATTTTTATCCATAGTCTAGTTATAAAAAACAAAATATGACTAGTTATAATAACTACTAGTTATAAAAAGCAAAATTTTTAATAAACATAAAGCTATTAGTAAATTTTTAATATTATTCTAAAAACACTTCCAATAAGTATATTTGATAATTGTTAATATAATATATACTTAATCATTACATAAAACTTAAAATTAGGTAGCAGTATTTGTGAATTAAAAATACTATGCATCTATTAAAATAATTCTTGGTGCTTATTTTCAAAAAAACCATACAGTTATTTAGGTCTATAAAACTTAGCTTTTTGTTTGTTTGTTTGTTTGTTTGTTGTTTGTTTTTTGGTGGGTATATGTTACATTGACTTTTTTTTTAATTAGATGACATAAAAATTTTCAGTTATTCTCTGTAAATACACCAGCAAACACACTCCTCCCCTACCCTTCAACTATAGTGTAAAAAAGAAGGAAAAAAAATGAAAATTTAAGACAGAGAGGGACCCTGATGGCAATAGGAGAACATATGACTGTCACAACTATTCACTCTTTCTTCATCCCCTCAAATCTATCGTTATAACACCCTGAACAGTGCTTGGTCCTGTTGCCTCAAGGTGAGTGAATTTAAGAGAGAATTTACTTGAATTTTTCTTTGTAACTTAATCTCACACACTCAAGAAATTTTGTTTTTTGGACTCTTGTTCTTCTTCCTTATATGCTCCTGTCCTACCATCTCTCTGTCTCTCTGTCTCTCCCTCTTACATTGTTCACGAGCTATAAGAAGTAAAGAATTTCTGTGATTTATACTTCAGTTCTTTAGGGAAATAAGGCAGTAGAAAGTTAAAAATACCACTCATATTTTGAGTATCTCCTGAGGCTAAACAATTAAAAACACCCCCATTTCTTTTACCCATGGCAATATATGTTGCAGTTTTTAATGAAATGTTAATCTTTGTATGTTTTGATGCATAATAGAAATATTAGGTCAAGAAAATTGTCCAAACACATTGCAAAAGATGGTGAACATTAAAGGTTGTATTCCTGTCAGATTCCAATAATTCAATTATTCATTTTTAAAATGACCATAAAATACAGAAATATTGATGCTAAATTGTAATTGTTTTGTAGCTGAGGCATAGAATTTAAGAAATATACTTAGGAGTAAAAATATTTGAACACAAATGAAGACATTACAAATATTACTTGTTTTCTAGACATATAACCTCATTTCTACAAGTCCTTTACTGCTGCCTTGAATTAGAAGAGTCTGTTTTGAAAGAGCAACCAAATGAAATGTCACAGCATTTCACTGACTACTCATTTGAAGAATAGTTTGTTAATGGAGAACAATTTTCATCTTAGAAGATGTGAGATTTCAAAAGACAAACATCTATATCATGAACTATCAGTTGAAAGGATACAATTTGTGTTCAGCTTATAGTCAGCAAAAGTCTTTTTAGTCAGAATTTTGAATGGGTTATTTGTAAGTGTAAACTTTGAAACACATTGTGTTAGGCATGCGTTAGAGCATTTAAATAAAGTAAAAATATTAACATTTCAGCTATAAAATGGAGGAAAACATTATAAGTAACCCTGTGTAAATGGAAATTCTCTTTATTTACAAGCACTTTCATTGAAAAAAAACTTTTTTTTCTTTTTTAGAAATATTACAGTAATACATATTAAGAAAATTTGGATATTACAGAAAAGAAAAAAAGAAATAAGAAATCACTCATAGTCTCATGACCCAAACAAAACATCTGTTAAATTTCTGGCGTGTTTTTGTAATCTTTTAAAATCTGCTTAACTTTTTTTTTCTTCAAAGGAAATTTGTAATTTTGCCTTTAAAAACAAAATATAGAGCACATGGTTTTCACTGCGCTCTTTGCCATACCTTGAACACATCTAGCACAATCTAGCTTCAGGATTATTCCCTGGAAGACTTTTCCTTTAGTTGTATCCTGGGACACTTCCTCCCCTCAAAAGGGACATCAGTGAAGCCTTCTCTGGCTGCCTTACCGTTCTGTCATTGACAATGCTTTATTATCTACTCCTCTCCCCCTTGCCCTTTGGATTGCAAAATCCATGAGAGCTTGAACTTTTTGTTCATGGTTAAATCCTCATCACTTGTAAAATGTCTGGTGATAGTAAATATTCAATTGCCAAATACAGTCATACCTCATTTTATTGCACTTTGTTTCATTGCCCTTTGGAGATACCGTTTTTTTGTTTGTTTGTTTGTTTTGTTTTTTTTTTTGTCAAGTCGTTGGTTTGTGGTAACTCTGCGTCAAGCAAGTCTGTTGGCACCATTTTTCCCAGAGCATTTGTTCACTTCATGTCTCTGGGTCACATTTTGATAATTCTCACAATATTTTAGACTTTTTCATTATTACTGTATTTGTTATGGTGATGGGATCAGTGATCTTGATGTTACTGTCAGAATTGTCTTGTGGTGCCATGAACCACACCCATATCAGACAGCACACTTGATCGGTCAATGTGTGTGTTCTGACTACACCCAACCTGCCATTCCCCTTCTCTCTCCCTCCCCTCGGGCCTCATTATTCTCTGAGACACAACAGCCTTGACATTAGGACAACTAATAACTGTATAATGGACTCTAAGTGTTCAAGTGAAAGGAAGAGTCTCAAGTCTTTCACTTTAAATCAAAAGCTAAAAATGATTATGCTTAGTGAGGAAGGCATGTTAAAAGCTGAGGTAGGTCAAAAGCTAGGCCTCTTGTGCCAAATAGTTAGCCAAGTTGTGAATGCAAAGGAAAAGTTCTTGAAGAAAATTGAAAGTGCTACTCCAGTGAACATATGAATGATAAGAAGCAAAGCAGCCTTATTGCTGATGTGGAGACAGTTTTGGTAGTCTGGATAGAAGATCACCAGATACAGGGGCGCCTGGGTGGCGCAGTCATTAAGCCTCTGCCTTGGGCTCAGGGTGTGATCCCAGCGTTCTGGGATTGAGCCCCACATCGGGCTCCTCCACTGGGAACCTGCTTCTTCATCTCCCACTTCCCCTGCTTGTGTTCCCTCTCTCTCTCTCTGTCAAAATAAATAACTAAAATCTTAAAAAAAAAAAAAAAAGATCTCCAGATACAGCGTTCCTTTAAATCAAAGCCTAATCGAGAGCAAGGCCCTGACTCTCTTCCGGTCTATGAAGAGAAGCTGCAGAAGGTAAGTTGGAAGCTCGCAGAGGTTGGCATAAGGTTTAAAGAAAGAAGCCATCTCCATAACATAAAAGTGCAAAGTGAAGCAGCAAGTGCCAATATTGAAGCTCCAGCAAGTTATCCAGAAGATCTAGCTAATGATAATTAATAATAATTAAGATAATTAATGAAGGTGGCTACACTAAACAACAGATTTTCAATGTAGACAGAACAGCCTTATATTGGAAGAAGATGCCATCTAGTATTTTCATAGCTGGAGAGAAGTCAATGCCTGGCTTCAAAGCTTCAAAAGATAGGCCGACTCTCTTGTTAGGAGCTAATGCTGGTGACTTTTAGAGGAAGCCATTGCTCATTTACCATCCCAGATATTGTAGGGCCCCTAAGAATAATGCTATATCTACTCTGGCTCTGTACATGGACAACAAAGCCTAAATGAGAGCACATCTCTTTACAGCAATGGTTTACTGAAAAATTTTAAGCCCACTACTCAGACAAAAAGATTCCTTTCAAGATATGACTGCTCATTGACAATGCACCTGGTTACCCAAGAGCTCCGATGGAAATGTACAAAGAGATTAATGCCTGTTTTCATGCTAACACGGCATCCATTTTGCAGCCCATGGATCAAGGAGTAATTTTGACTTTCAAGTCTTATTATTTAAGAAATATATTTTTGTACAATTTTATAAGGCCGTGGCTGCCATAGGTAGTGATTCATCTAATGGATTTGAGCAAAGTAAATTGAAAACCTTCTGGAAAAGATTCACCATTTTAGATGCCATTAAGAACATTTGTGATTCATGGGAAGAGGTCAAAATATTAGCATTAACAGAAGTTTGGAAGAAGTTGATTGCAACCCTCATGGATGAGTTGGAGGAGAAGGCTCCAGTAAGGCTTCAGTAAAGGAAGTAACTGCAGATGTGGTGGACATAGAGAACTAAAATGAGAAGTGGGGCCTGAAGATATGACTGAACTGTTACAATCTCATGATAACACTTTAACGGTTGAGTTGCTTCTTAATGGTTGAGCAGAGAAAATGAATCTTTGAGATGGACTTTACTCCTGGTGAAGATGTTATAAAGATTGTTGAAATGACAACAAAGGATTTAGAATATGATACAAACTTAGTTGATAAAGCGGTAGCAGGTTTTGAGAAGATTGATTCCAATTTTGAAAGAAGTTCTGCTGTGGGTAAAATGCTGTGAAGCAGCATCGTGTGCTATGGAGAAATCATTTGCAAAGGAGTCCATTGATGCGGCAAACTTCACTGTTGTCTTATTTTAAGAAATTGCCATAGCCACCCTGCCCCTCAGCAATACCAGCCTAGTCAGTCAGGAGCCATCAACACTGAGGCAAGACCCTCACCAGCAAAAAGATTATGACTCACTGAAAGCCCAGATGATGGTTAGCATTTTTTAATTAAAAAGTATTTTTAATTAAGGTACGTACATGATATTTTTAGACACAATGCTATTGCACACGTAATAGACTATAGTACACTGTAAACATAACTTTTTATATTCACTGGGAAACCAAAAAATTCATCTTAGTTTATTACCAAGATAAGAATAAATAGCCCAGGAACTCAACAGGAAGAGAGCAGAGTTCAGACCATGAGGAATTTCTGTGTTAGCAAGGACCTAATAAGCCACTAAAAGCAAGGCAGAAGTCATCTCCACGGGACCTGCACCCAGTTGAAATCGGGATCTGCAGTGATAGGTGATGTGAATCAGATCTTGCTGGGTGGTCTAAGAAAACTGTGGAAATAAAAATAACCCAAATGAGAATAATTAGAAGCTATTCAGAGATTGTAGCAAGGAAGTCAGCCGTCATCACTTACATATGATAGAGATTCAAAGGAAAGCAGGAAAAGTGGGAAACCTCTATATTGAAAAAAAATGGAAGACTTCATACTTTAAGTCTGATTGTGGGTGGTTGGCATGGGGAAGCTGGAGATTGGTTAATTAGAAGTTTTGCATTTTATATGATTAATTTGAAGAGCATATTTGGCTTTCTCTGGTTGGTGTTGAGTTGGAAGCAGAAAGGGTGGAGGGAAATATTGGGAAATTGGCAGTGTTCTGAGTTTAAGCCTTGACAAAATCTAAGTACTTAATCAACAAAAGTTATTATGATTTTAAAAAGAGTTTCCTGCCCTCTACAATCATTATAAGAAAGAAATTTGCCAGCTTCTCTATTTCCTGTATGTATTTACTCTTTTCACTGATGTTTTAGTAGCAGAGTGGAAAAGAAACAGTAGACTCAAATTCCTACCTAGCGACTTAGAAGTGAAAGAATGTTCAAGCTTCTTAACTATAGCCTCAGTTCCTTCACTGTAATATAAAGAAGGTATACTAATCACTTTCCAAGATTGTTCTCATGAGGCAGATCTTTTCTCTTTTTACTACATTTATACTACTTTAGCATTCTTGGACTCATGTGTCTTTGATATAAATTGTATTCATTGGCCACATGATATTCTAATTCACCAAAAATCACTCAGACATTCCGTTACTGTGAGCTATTACATTTTTTTCCCATTTTCCCCCCACCATTAAAGACTGAAAACCTTATCTTGCTATCCATATTTTCTTCTTTGGAATTATATCCATTGGAGATAGTTCTATGACTGAGATTACTAGTTTACAATGTATGAAAGTATTTATGTTTCATAAAATACACTACCAATATTTTTCCAAAGTCTTTCAGTGTTTTAAGATCCACTTGAATCAAAAGTTGACTGAAAAAAAGACTCAACTGTATTGAAAAAAATGGAAGAACAGAAACCATAAGTGACCAAAGCCACTTTCTTGTTTGGCCATCTCATTACATTTTATAAGAAGAGAAACACATTAAATAGATTTATATGAAAGATTTATTTTGAATAATAAATTTTAAAATGAAAGTCCTTAAGGCAAAACCATTTTGCATGTAATTAAGCTCGGTAGGAAAGTAGAGGGTTGATGATAACAATTCATTAAAGTTGTAGAGGAGAAATTTCTTTAAATCTTGTCAGTATTACTCTATGATTGAATTCATGAAACTCATTTGGCATTAGGGATAAAGTTCAAAGCTTTTATTGAGTGAGGCAGAGCGGAAGAGGAGAGGAGAGACTGTGAAATGCCTTTTTTCTTTTCATCTGAACAGGGTACTTCCCCTTTGTCCTCATAGGTTTCCCTTCAGAGGCACGTGCTGTCAGACTCTGAAACTATGGCAGGGACAGGGGTTGCTGCCTGGGTTCCGGAATTATAATCCCCACTACCTACCAGATGTGGGAGTGGAGTAAGCTCCAGGAATGAAGCTTCTGCCACTAGAATCAAAGGGTGGGGGGGAAGTGCGAGGTGCCTAGGGACGTTTTCTGGGTGAGGAGACATTCCCGGTGTTGCAGCCCCAGGTCGGCACAGCCCTGGTATTGTGCAAGCCAGCTTGTCCATAGGCTCAAGTGACCACCTGACCATCTCCCCCCACCCCCCAACTCTGCTAACTATCACCTTGTCCAGCAAAGGACAGCAACACCCGGCCCCACCCCCGGCTTTTCCTAGACTGGAGAAGGGGGCCGGACCAGCGCCTGCGCACTGGGTCCCTGCGGCTTAACATGTGCACCCGCCTAGAGCTACTTGCCTTGTAGTTAGGATTAGTTTCAAACGGTTTCCTTAGCTGCGTTGCCTTCCCCAAAAGCGCGAGGTTATAAGCAAGGGCACTTTGATGCTGGGGGTCACCACTGCAAGAACTGCTTCTGTGACCTTGCGCTCCCGGGTGGGATCAGGTGGCAGCGAGAAACAGGAAACTTGGGGAGCATCTGGATTCATTCGGGCGATCGTCAACGATCAAACAGGTTGTATTCTTTCTTGGAAAGGAAGGCGAAGTGGCAGTCCAGGTCCTCTTGCAGCCAGAGGAGAGACTGCGGGGACGTGTGTGTAGTGAGGGGCCTGAGTCCCACAAACAGAGCTCAGGAAATCCGCAGGGGTGCTGCGTGGGGAACGTGAGGTAAGTGCCCTATAGTCTTTGGAGGGGGATCCATAGCCTCACCTAAGTGTCATAAAAAACAGGTAATAGGGACGGTGTGATAGGAGGCCTATAGGGCGCGGCCGGGAAGAGGTAGAGACATATTCTGGGAAAAGCCGGTGCGCCTGCCCGGGCTTCACCTACATGTGTAGCTAGACATCGTCTGCATCCCCAGTGAGGCATTTTTCCCCTTTCTAAGGCTCCGCAGCAGCTGGGGGCATTGTAGCACTTAAAATAGTAACTTCACAGAGGCTCCAAGACAATGTGTCTGTCAGTTATTCACAAATCAAAATTGTAACATCGACAACAGCAGCAACAACAACAAACTTTTAGCTGGACCCTGATCCTTTCATTATATGACACATTATTGACAATTTTAAAGAGGTTTAACTAAATTTAAATAGTAATAGAAAGTACATGAACCATCATTTTCTTTTTCAGTATACACTTTTTAAATTATCAAATATTAGCATATTATAGGAAAGTTTGTAGTGAGAAAAAAAATTCCCATAATATAGGAACTTCTGAAGTAAAAATATTTTTTATAAGATCAGATATTTTAAAAATAGATTTTATATTTTAGAGCACTTTTGGGCTCATAACAAAATTGAGCGGAAAGTACAGAAACTTCCCATATACCTCTGTCCCAACACATGCACTGCCTCCCACATTACCAATAAAACTCACCAAAATTGTACATTGGTTACCAAGGATGAACCTACATTGATACATCATAATCACCCAAAATCTGTAGTTTACATTTATTCTTGGTCTTGTACGTACTATAGGGTTGGACAAATGTATAATGATATGCATCCATCGTTACAGTACCCTACAGAATAGTTCCATTGCCCTGACAACTGTCTGTGTTCTCTCATTCATTCCACCCTCCCTCCAGCCTTTGACAACCTCTTTTTACTGTTTCTACAGTTTTGCTTTTTCCAGAATGACATCTAGCTGGAATCATACAGTATGTAGCCTTTTCACACTGGCTTCTTTCACTTAGTCATGTGCATTTAAGTTTCCTCCATGTCTTTCCATGGCTTGATAGTGCATTTCTTTTTAGCACTAAACAATATTCTATTGTCTGGATATACCACAGTATCCTTTCACCTACTGAACGACATCTTGGTTGCTCCCCAGTTTTGGCAATTATGGATAAAGCTGCTATAAATGTTCATGCGCAAAATTTTTCACGGACATAAGTTTTCAACTTACATAAATACCAAGGATTGTGATTACCAGATTGTATGGTAAGAGTATGTTTAATTTTGTAAGAAGCTGACAAACTGTCTTCCAAAGTGGCCGTGCCATTTTGCCTTCCCACTGGCAATGAATGAGGGTTTCTGTTGCTCCACGTCCTCACCAGCATTTGATGTTGTCAGTGTTCTAGTTTTGGCTGTTCAAAGAGGTATGTGGATCTCTTTGCTGTTTTAATCAACACACTTTAGGTAGGTAGGTAGGTAGGTAGGTAGGTAGGTAGGTATAAACTATGTGCTTTACTAAGGCATTTAAGAAAAGCCTTTGGAGTGGAGAACTGCTCCATGTTCTTGAACAAAAAGACTCATTTATCTAAAATATGTAAACTTATATTATTTTAGCAATTTCCTATAAACCAAATCAAAATATCAAGATTTTAAAAATTAGAATTATTTGTGATGCTATTCTGGTATACTTTTATGTTTTGAAAAAAAAAACAAAGATTTATAAATTTCCACTAATTATTGTTTTACTGATAGCAGAATAGATGGACAGATGAATGGAATAGAATAGAAAGTGTAGAAACACATCCAAATATAAATGAGAATCAGTATTTGATCATAATGAAAATTGAAATTAGTAGGGAAAAGCTAAATTATTCAGAAGTGCTGGCTCAGATCTCTAGTAGTAAGCCATGCCTGGACTTTTAGAATACAGCTCTGTTAGTGCACACCGAAGTGCTCAGGTATTGTTTCCAGAGCAGTCCCTCGTTTTCGTCAGAACTTTATGTCGAGCCCAGATCATCACCCAGACCTTCATGCTAGATTCCCTTTTGATACCCTTGTTCTTGCTAAGAAAGCAGGGCTGCGACTAGGATGAGGCAAGTAGGACACTAGGGGTGCAAATCCAGCAATTGTTAATAGGGACCAGCTGAAGCAATCAGATGCAGATAGTATTGCAAAAAGGCATCAGTCTCCTTTCTTTGCTCCTAGATGGTCTCCCAAGACCTAAGCCTTTTGTAGCTGCCTGTGTCAGACTATGAAAATTCCAATGTCTTCTTCCTCCAGAGCAGTGGGGGACTACTTACCTTAGATTCCCACTCTTAAGGTCAGTTACTCAAGTCCTAAGTTTGCTGTAGTAATGAAAACCTCCTATGTGACTTCTGTCTGTACCTCAGTTTTAGGAGAGGCTGTCATAATTTTCAAGGTTCAACAGGATCCTCTGAATCTAGAGGACCTAAGTCTCTTAGGGAAGGTTCATTCAGAGCCATCCATGTATCACAATCCAAGTAAAAAACGTAGTTTCCATCTTCCAAAACAATTGGGGATCAACATGGAGATTGAGCGTTATTCTCACAAAGATCATCTGGTTTGGAATGTGAGTGGGTAGAATGGGAATAGTTTCCCACATCAAGTCTTGATCTGTTAGCTGTCTCCCATTAGCGTGATTGGCCACTGTTAATAGAGACCCTAAAGTATCTTATATGCAATCACAGACTTGCTATCTGATGATTTATAATATATGTAACTTTAGTTACAAGTGATGTAGTAGCTGAGTGCAAGTCATGAAATTACAAGCCTCAAAAAATAAACCACCTAATAAATAATATTAGGATTTAAAACACTTTGTGAAAACTGCAGAACTTTGAGACCTTAGCAACTATGTAAAAACAGTGGGTTTTATTGAAGGATCCAGAATAGGACAGTACTAAAGTTAATGAGCACATTCTTCTGTTGCTTCACTATCTCACAAAATATTTGTGTATGTTATGTCATCAAATCCCCACAACAACACTTGGGAGTTAGGAAGGTCAGGCAAGAGCCACAGCTTAAAGGAGCCAAAGAGAAAGTACTTGACCAAGAAAAAATAGCTATGTGTCTAAGCTGGGAGAACTAATCTTCAGGACTTCAGGACTTTCCCATCATAGCACGTGACCTCTAGTTAATTTAATGAGTTGTACTGCTCTCAATTCAGGACTACTCAGCAATACTTTTTCACTTAAATGCTAATATAAAGCTAGTATAGATAGGAAGTTTGGAGTGTATAGAAATTATATACCAATTTTATATAGAGTTATGAACTTGTCTGTTCTATTATGAGAAATATGAGTATTGTGTAATATGGATGGTACATCTTATCAGTATTAAAATAGTAATGTTATTTATTACATTTTTCCTATATAATAATCACCATGTGATTTCCCAGAAAAATATAGTAAAGGAGATCCAAATATTCTTTATTTAAAATATAGCTATCTGTTAAAACTCCTGATAGTGGATTTTCTCTTGTTGATTCTGCCAAAGTAATAGTAGGATTATGAAAATTTTCATAATAAAAGAGCTATTTAAAAATCAGTATGTAAATTTCATTGTTTTTCTTAAAATTCTACAATTTATGATTATTTAAGATGTTCATTGTGAGATTCTGAAATAATAATGTCTGAAGAGAAATTTATTTAGTTTCAGAAGTTTACTAAGTTCATTAAATCCATATGGTGCCTTTGTATAAATCAGAAAACAATTAAGTGTTATTTGTTTCTATATAATTATAAACAAAGTGGATTTGTTATAAAATGGGTTTATTATTTTTACAACAAATTATTTCTTGTAATAAATGATAGCAACTTACTCATAAGAAAACACCTGTCTATTTAAACTGGGACTGTAAACAAACACAAAGCAATATGAACTTCAATAAAAAATGTCAGGTTATATTTTTAATTTACTTTTGCAGATCAGTATAGAAGTTGGAAAAGCAATTCCTTCTTGTGAATGACAAGTTCTTTTATATGTTGTTACATTAACCATCTCTCTATTAAGCTTTCTCTTTTATAAGTTGAAGAGAATGAATTGTTCCCATTAGAACAAAATATTTTTCTCCCATTTGTTGGCTAATTGTCATGATTTACTATCTTAATCTATTTGGGGTGTAACAGATTACTATGGATTAGGTGGTTTAAACAACAAACATTTATTTCCCATAATTCTGGAGGCTGTAAGCCTGAGATTAGGGTGCTAGCATGGTCTGGTTCTTCAGGAGGACCTTCTCCTTGGTTTACTTTCTGTGTCCTCGGATGACTAAAAGATCTAGCTAGCTATCTCTGGCTGCTTACGGGGGCACTAATCCCATTCATGAGGGTTTCTGTGACTTGATTACCTCCTAAAAGCCCCACCTCCGAATACTATCACATTGGAATTAGGATCTCAACATATCAATTTTGGGGGGACATAAACATTTAGTTCATAACATTAACTAATTTTGTTAGAACAAGACATTTTATTACCATCGGCCAGATTTGTATTTGTAGAATAAATATATAAACATCCCATCTCTGGACTTAACTTGAAGTTTTAATAGAAGTGTAAAAGTATTTCTCAAAAACAAAATTGCTGCAATGAAAATTGTGGGGCTTGAACTCACGACCCTGAGATCGAGACCTGAGCTGAGATGAAGAGTCGGACACTTAACTGACTGAGCCATCCAGGTACCCCTAAATGGTTGATCTTAAACTTATTGAGTAGAACCTCCAAGTGTTTCAGAGTAGGTTAAGTTCTTAGCATGGGACCTTTTCATGTATTCTTCCAAGAGAGAAGAAATAGCCATGTGTGCAGGACTGTAGTCACAAGGTACATAAAATGGCTGGGACTGAATGAGTTTACTGCTGTCTCTCTGAGAATAGGAAGTAAATACACTTGTCTCTTTTGTACTCTTCTCCCCTGGCCACTGGAAAGTTTCTGCAAGGATCATTGTCTCTTACCTGTTTTCTAATGTGGCAAAGTATAGTGCTTCTAGAACTTATGATGGGTTCTTCACACTAAACTGTACAGTCTCTACCTACATTCCGTCCTTGAACTAAAGAATTATCTAAGTATGTTATTTCCTTGCTGTTCCTAACGGATGAGGTCTAGAAAAATCGTGCTATTTAAATTTGTTATTCTCTAACTGTAATACCAGTTCTGTTCATGATGCCATTTCTGTTGATTTTATTGGGTTAAGATTATGATAACTATAATTTGCTCTTATCAAATTTTGATAAATCACATTCTCCCTTGCATATAATGATTTGTGATGGTGGGGAAGATTTTAATGCATCAATTGCCCACCAAGAGTATAATTAATACTCTGGAATATTCTTCAGTTGTGTTCCAAAGGGATAGTTTGTGGCAAAGAGTAAGAGTATTGTACTCATAATATTATTATATATTTTCCTATTGCTGATTCAAATTCATTTTTACTTTTTAGTTATGGATGAGAGTTCTGAAGAAGATCCATTAGCAGGTAGGATTTTTATAGATTTATTACTTCTTAAATAAGGGAATGAAGGAAATGGAACTAAAATTTATTCGCGTTTTACTCTGGGCTAGATAGGACATTATGTGCTTAACGTGTTCTCTGTATAATACGCGTAATAGCTCTGCAAAGTTACCATGCTGTCATTTTCTTCTCTTTATTAATTATAAAATTGTGATTTAGGGAACTTGATTAATTGGCCCAAGATCCCACAGTTAATATGTGCTGAACCATAATTTAACTCCAAGTCAGCCAGGCTTTCAGACCAACCCCCCGCCGCCATGGTAGCTTTGTATCCACAGTATCAAGAGACAGGATCCAGTTAAGATCCTGGATCCTCAATCTTCAAGAAGTCAGATTTAACTGTGTTTGCTTTTTCTGAGGGAAAAAAAATTAAACCAAAGCAAAAACAGGTAAAGGCCTAGAGTTTGTTCTAATATGTTTGATAGTTAAAATAGCAATGAATACTTTTTCACCATCAAGGGTTTGAGGGCAGATCTCAGTTAGCTGTGGTCTCAAGACTATAGATTATTTGATTGCCCTCTCTTTTCTCAGAATAAAATCAGCAAAGGAGAAAGATACTTAAGGTGAAATCCCAGAAAAGCCAGGTATAAGCTTCCAATAGTCCTCTCCTAGTGGAGTTGCACAGATAGCACCTAATTTTCCCGGCAATATTATTTGATGACACATGCCAAGTCTTGCTAACCAGAGAAGCTCACTCAAGTCTTGGTGTTCCGGGTCTTTATCAGGGCTCTGTGAATACTGTTTATAAATATAGATAAATAGGTAAGTAGCTCCCACATGACTAACTTTTGTTAGTCTCCAACCCGCAGAAGTTCAACTGAAACAAACATGGCCCAGGACTTGAGGCATACAAAAGCTCGCTTATTAGAAAGGATAATCCAAGGGCTGAAAGGTTATCTCCCCAAAAGATAGAAAGTCAAGGCCCAGTCTTTTTTTGGAGTGTGCAGGATTTGAGCCTTTATTGGACAAATAACTCAGTCTGTTACTCAAGGAATTATTACACATCTTGTTCATTCTTGCCTTTGTGTCTACCAACATGGAAAGCTTTCTCAGCCACTTATGCAAAGCCTTACTATCCATAAGGACCTAGCACAACTCTAGTTCATTGAATTCCCCTCCGTGCTCCCCCATATCTCTGCACATAGAAGCATTAGCAACCTCTGCCATACATTGGGAACATTTATATATTGCTTTCAAATATCACTTCACCGGTCATGTCATCTCTCAATGAAGGTTCTCACATAGTAAATTCTCAGGAAATGAACTACTTGTTTAGATTTATTATTTGTTCTTTAATGTAGAATTTTATTTGCCCTAAACTATCCTTTCAATCTTTATAGGATACTTAGTTTTAATATACAAAATAAAATATGCAAGTTCTTATTCATTCTCAGTTTCGGACTTTTTAGCATATTCCCATTTCCCATTTATCTTTTCACACTAAAGAGATCTAATCTTTATATGACTTCTAACCACTGACTTTGTTTTTCTCTGTACTTTCTCTACCTCTGGCATTTAAAAAAGTGGTGATCAAAACTTCACATCACCTTTTGCACAAGGGAAAGATATTCATTTCCAATAAACTTACAGCTCTGTACAGAATTTTACTAGTATTTTTCCATCAAAGAGCTTTATCAAGGAATGCTCTCAATTACTTTTGAGACTTTTCCTAGGTAACAATAGATAACTTAGAGTCCTTCATTCAATATAGTATATATGTTAGCTATTATTAACATTGACACATTACTTTGTTCCAGGCAGTGTTCTGTTTATTATCTTAATCTTCATAACAGCTCAAGGAGAGTTGTCCCATTTTTATTGGGGCACCCAAGACATGGGAGATTAATTTGCTAAAACTACAAGCTAAGTCTGATTTCCTTCACTTCCATGCTACACTGGCCTCACCTGACTCTAATTTAAAAATTCCTCAAAATTATACCTCCTACTTATCTTTAGTATCTCTGATCCTTTTCTATATAACTACAGTAAAGTTTACCCAAGTCAGGTTGAAAGATCTAAACCCTTTTTAAAATAAAATAAACTTTAACTTTAAGATAAATAAAATTTAAAAAAAATTTAGCCAAAATTTATCATTTTGACCTCTTTAAAATTATTTTAAAAATATTACATAAGCCATATTGTAGTGCTTTCTGGCAACTTATCAGTTTATGAATTTACTCTTTGTAGAGTACAATTATAATCTATGATTTTTCTAAGACAAATTAAGTGAAACATAAGATACATTGTGCATATTCTTGGACATTAAGCAGAAACATTTTCTTGCCTGCTCAACACACACACACACATTTTTCATACTGACCTAAGTGATGTATCCCCCAGAGATGTGTCCCATCCCTATCCCCTGCTCCTGAAATCTTTTCCTTTTGACATATTTCAAATGTAATAACAATTTGGTATCATTTGCATTATTTGGTATTTGTAAGGCCAGTATATAGGGAAAAGAAAACAAAAACCAAAGGTTTACAGTATAAATGAAAATTACCCTAGTAAGGAGAAAGGCCTTATCATATAGTTGAAAGAACATGGGGGTAGAAATAATAGCATGGGATTTGGACCCTAGTTTTAGCAATACTTGACCTGTGCCACTTCTGGCAAATAATACACCTAGAAGATAAAAGGATGTCTAAAAAAGAAACATGTACAAAAAAGATGGAAGTAAAAGGTTAACAAAAAATCAATACAGAAATAATGCTACACCTAAGATCTGAAAGGTGTCTTGCAGAATAGTTTTCAACTCCTCCATTCACCAAATCATGCCAGTGGGCAGCAGATGGTATTCTGTTAACTAATGAGAGAAAACTGCTGGTAAAGTCCTCTTTTGCCTTTATCCTTAGTGTTACACAACGTATATAGAAAAAAGAAATCTTAAATAAAAAAAGGTTGGGAAAATGATTAATGCAAATTAGATACACTTAAAAGACGGTTTCTAGTCCTTTAAATGAATTCAAGCCCTATAAGTTACATCCTAGAGTACTTAAGGAATTTGACAAACTCACCCATGACCTTGGACAGTAAACCTTTGAGTCAAGATGATTTGGTTGAGGTGCTAAGGACAGATACAAGCTACACAAGGACAAAAACTTGTTAATATCATTCCCTGGTATATCCATAGTTGCAAGCATGGTGCCTAGTATGCCTTATTGGCTTTGCAAATGTCACTGACAGTATTCCAAAATATACGTTTGTTTGTGGAAATGTAGAAAAGGAAGCAGTCATCACTAGGAGGCAGCATTGATTCACGAAGACCAGCTATGTCCATGACACATAGTTTCCCTGCTAAAAGAGGAGTAAAGATCACAGCAAAGCATTTGACCAGATTTCACATAAATAATCTCTGTAAACAAGATAGAGAAAAAGGACTAAATATCTTATAATTAAACAAATTTGTAGCTGGTTGAATGGGAACACTATGCTGTTTAATGGATCAATGTCAACCTGGGTGGAGAGAGCTCTGCCTTATCAACATTGTTTTTTTTCAATCTTACATGGATAGAAATTTTTTACCAAATTTGCCAATGACTTAAAAACTAATAGCCCAAGTTAAAAAAAAAAAAAAAAGCTCCAAATTAGTTAAAAAAAAAAAAAACCAAAATTAAAATGAGTGAAAGTAAATTTATAAAATGAGATATAGAACTATTCTAGTTCAGAATGGAGTGATCCTAATTTACATGTGAAAAACCTGAGTTTTCATTTTTGAACCCCGCAAGTCAAGAATATATGATTGCCATACGATAAATGTACTCATACTGTATACTTGTTAAATAATGTAAACTTAATACAAGTACCTTCCACTTAACCTTAAATCCTCAAAGTTGAAATATTCCAGTCTCTTATGGAGAAAGATGGTAGCCAGAGGCACTGCGAAAAACCAAGGTGGCAAGACCCACATCTGCAACTTTCCCACTTTGGCCTTTGAATACCTAGAATAAGCTGTTTACTATTAAATCCCATAAATCATCCCAAATTTTTAAAATGGAGCCTAATTTCATTTGTTACAACACCAAAAATACATATTGTTATCCATGTCTTAAAGATAAGGATTCTGAAGCATAACTAGGACTCACCCAGGCATATGATAGGTCTTTTAATAATTCTACTTTCCTTACTTAGCCATTGAGTATTCCTTTTTGCCCCATTCCAGATCTACTGAACCACATCAATGAGAGTAGGGCCCAAGAATATTTAAAGCAGCTCAGGTAATCATGAAAATGACCCACAACAAAGCTTTGAGAACTGCCTTAGATCATCTAAATATTTCTTTCAATCAGGTTTCTAATAGATATTTGACAGCAGGAATTTGATAATATACTTTCTATAGATAAGCAATTTATAAAAATACAAAGACCTGGTCAAATTAGAGCCGTTACTCATGTGATCTCTCATAAGGCTCTTAACCCTGCTGAGCCTCAATTTCCCCACGTGTAAAGTGGTCATTGTAAGCATTGAGCATCATGCCTGGCACAGGCTATGAGCTCAATAAATGCTACCTACTAAATTTTGAGGGTGAAGGCCCAGAATACCTTCTATTGCATTAAGGACTGCTTTATAATTTTGGCTACTACCCAAGTAGGTTCACGTGCCCTTGTGAAGGCACTGTATACTTTCTCATCCACACGGTGAATCCTTTGTTACGTGTCTGAGAAACATGTTGACACAGACAGCCTATATTTATATTGAATACTACTTAAAAGTTTTTATCATATCTCACAATAGGTTAAAAATTCTGAATGATTTTATAAAGGTGTTAAACAGAATGTTTAAAGCAAATATTAATAAAGTTTATCTTTAATTATCTTTCTTCTGGCATCAAGATTTGTAATGTTTAGGGGCGCCTGGGTGGCACAGCGGTTAAGTGTCTGCCTTCGGCTCAGGGCGTGATCCCGGCGTTATGGGATCGAGCCCCACGTCAGGCTCTTCCGCTATGAGCCTGCTTCTTCCTCTCCCACTCCCCCTGCTTGTGTTCCCTCTCTCGCTGGCTGTCTCTATCTCTGTCGAATAAATAAATAAAATCTTAAAAAAAAAAAAAAGATTTGTAATGTTTAAACCAAAACTGTCGGCACGTAAGGCCATTTGACTTAGCAAAGTGCTTTAGCCTAAAAGCAATGCTTTAAACTATTACTTTAGAGAGTATGTTTTCAGCTAAAAAGAAACAAATTAAGTCCTTTCTGCAGTTAATTGCCCTTTACAAAAAAGTTTAGTGAAAATATCTTTTCAGGAAAGATTTATTTGTTTCATTATTAAGCTGGGCTTAGATAGTGCCTGAATCACAGAGCACAGAGGTAATTACAGGTTAAAATTGATTTGAGGCTCTTTATAAATAAGAAAAGTGATTACAGAATAAAAATCTCATTAAAGAACATAAAAAACTTGACGTTGCATATTAATCAAGTTACCACTCATAGTTGTGGTTCCTTTACAATGCTCATGCAAAAAGAAATCCAATTTGAATTGGTTACAAGCACAGAAAGCCCACCCAGGAATAAATAATTGCATAGACCGTTTGGTATATTTTCATTCATTTTACCTACCAACCATTACCAACATCCAATTCATATTTGGGGAATGATTTTGTGACATCAGTCAGGTAAATGCATCATTATAAGATTTCAGAAGGCTACATCATATTTGAAACTCATTACTGTGAGGGAGGGGGGACTATGGTTTGTCTACTGGTTTATGTGTAACTTGTGTTATGTCAAGTATGCTGGCAAAATATCTGATTTGGACTTCCTTTGCACTGTTCTAATACATTTCACTTAGCCAATGAATGATCTGTATTCCTTATTTGATTTTTGAAAATAGTTTACCCATTTAAAATACCATTATATAATTATATAGAACATTTGGTTTATAGTCCTTCATTAAATTGCCTATTTGCTTTACTCACTTTGCATTATTTTCATTTTATTATTGATTATAAAACCTTATACTACAAAAGCCAAATATTTATGATTGCCAATACTAACTAAACTTTGTCTAATCCTGAAGCAGCCCTGAACAACAGAACATCAAGCAAGTTATGCTGGGTGATGGTGCCTGGTGACCAGTGAAGAAGACTATCTCAACAGTTCTCTTCTTACAAGTCTTATTTCTATGAAGATAGTTTCCTCTGGAAACTGTTTTGGAACCAAAAAAATATCATATCTAATAAGTAGAGTTTTACATATTTAAAAAAACGAACTACCTCTAAACTCTGAAAGGATGTACTCCAGAAGCCGTTTTCAGATTTTATACAAATTAGCCCTCATCTTTTTTTATTGAGCTTGTATTATTTTAAGCCAAGGGTCAGCAAACTACGGCCTACAGGCCAAAACCCAGCCTGCCACCTGTTAATGTAAATGAATTTTATTGGAACACAGCCATAACTATTCATTTATGTATTATCTATGGTTGTTTTCATACTACAACAGAGTTGAGTAGCTGTGACAGAGACCATATGGCCCTCAAAGCTTAAAATATTTACTATCTGCATTTTTACAAAAAAGCTTGCCAACCCTATTGCCAAACACTTTCATTTAAAAAAAAGAAAACCTATTTAAATTTTGCTTGAATTAGAAGAATGTAAATATTTTTCTATTTTCTACTCACCACAAGTTACACACTTTGTTCCTCAGTGAGTTGATGAGAATTTCTGTGGACTAGTCTGGCTATCTCAACACTATTTGTACCATTGTTTCTATGGATTCTTTAAAAAAGCCACACAGTTCTACAAGGGGTTTTAGAAAACAGCATACTTGTAGATGAGGGACATTATCCACTTAATTGATTCCCTCAAATAATTAACCAATTCTATTGATTATTGCTTGAAAGCATGTTTACTTCTTTTGAAAACAGGTCTATGGAATCAAGGAGTCATGGGAAGTTGTTGACAATAACAGCAAGCACTGCCTGAATATAAACATCAGGTTTATTTACTCACATTTATAAAAAACAACAAAAAACTCCTTTAATACTAGAAATTTCCCAATTTTTAAGATTAAAAGCTAAGATGGCTTTTAAGACTATATGGAATCCATTTTTTCAGATAATACACAACTTTGTTAGCATTTTTCCTTTTCTCAACCAAACACATTTTTACCTACACTTCTAAGATGCTAGAGAGGAACCAACCACCAGGGCCGTGTGATAAATGGGGATGGTTCATATTACAAGACTTACCTTTCTGTGACTTTCTTAAAAATGGGGAAACACATGTATCCTGCACTACTGATAGTATTTGTATGTTTGATTTACATAGCACACCCATTTCTCTTTTTAACTAATTTTCCGTAAGTATTAAAATATGAAATATTTGTTCTAAAAGTTCTCAAAGTAAACATTAGATTTTCATACTATTTAAGAGAAAAATAACACCAACCTACCAAACCTATGATTTAGGGGAAAAAAATGTTTTTCAAGGAAATGTAGAAATATTTTAATTTACATATCATATTACAATGAATCAATATGGAGTCAAAAGTCCACAATTACACATTCATAAAAATTCCATACATCATCGTCAGAATAATCAGTTTCTGTACAAAGATTTACAGATGTCCAATGTATGTAATTCTTCCTCAGTGTGCTACAGAGTTTAGAGGTTCTGCTCGAATATTCCCCAAATCAAGCGCAGAATCTGTCTCTTCATCAATTTCTCCAATGACTGCACTGTAGGTATTTAAGGAGGAAAAAAATCAGTTAAAACAATCTTTTTCTAAATAAAACTACAAGGACACAGTAAAAACTACTTAAGGTGAAAAGCAAATATCGTTTTCATGAAGTAGTGAATTGCACATTTAAGTTATAAATTACTTCAAGAAGTACTCTGAAGGCAATATCATTACAGAAGCCAGTGTTAAAGGACAGACTGCATACAGTGTGATTGGATCATGAGTCTTTAAAGGAAAAAGACACAGATAGATATGGTACCAAACCCCACAAACTCCAATCCTATGATTTCAACTCAATAACTCAATCCAGGGACTGTGTTGGGGTTGATCACAAAATCACTACTAAATAAAGGAAATAAAAGTGTCTACTATTTGAGTAACTTCAAAGAACTAAATCCATCAGTATACATACACACATATATATATGTATCATCCGTTAGTTTCCTTTTCAGGATTTCTCAGTTCATTCAATTTAAATCCAAGACCAAAAAGTACAGTTCTTCACATATAAAGATAATGGTAGCAATGGGTACTCAGGTATCACAGCAAATGATTTTTTGATGTGATTGGCTAAGGTTAAAGCCAGCAAACTTTCCTTGATTCAACACTCATAACATATATTAATTTCATTAATACCATGCTAGGTACCAAGCCATGGCTCTCCAGCTAGATACGCACATTGTTAGAGCCACACCATGGGACATGTATAAAACATTATTCCATAAAAAATTGGTTGTTTAAATTAGTTTGGTTTTAATAAGAGTAAATTCTATAGCTGAATACTTATAATACCGAATTTGCCCAAGTGTGCTTTAAACTATATAAAGGCCTCTAGCTCTCTAATAAATAAGTACCAAACTCTGGGAAAATAAATTACATTTTCCCAATATAAAACAAATCAAAGATCTTGATTCCACCTTAAAAATTTTAGTGTCATTTAAAATCCTTATGGAAGACAGCAGAGTGCTGATACATGTTTTAAAACTGGCTCTCCAAAGGAAAAGGGGGAGGCAGCTCTGCAGTGTTTACTCATATCCACAGTGCAAATACTCCCACTATGGTCAATTTCAAGCTACCACCAACAAGACATCGATCAACCAGTTTGCAAAATTCCTGAAAATATAACAATCTGCTTCCGTGAGCCAGTCAAGCTGGCTCCAGCACAGCACTGAATCTATAACAAGGTTTAAAATTTTTTAAATTGAAGTCCCAAAAAAAAAGTTTTTTTAATTTTTTCAAATCAAAGTAGGAGAAAGCTTCTTAAAATCAATTACTAGGCAGAACCCCAATATAAATCATCACTATTATTCTGGTCAGGGGAACTGGTCCCCACAAAATGCTTTGCCTTTCTCTTGTTTTTACAGTTCACTTTGTAGCTTCACACCTAAAATTCACCTCATTAGAGTATCTTATAAACCCCTGATTTTTTGATTAAAGATCAAATAATTTATCCATCTGAAGGTGATTTTCTTAAGATAATTTAAATGAATATTCTTTCATCTTCTATACCCTATTTGTCTTCAAAATAATGTGAGATGTGTAATAGACCTTTTGTGCCTTACAGCTATGTTTTAATTCTATACGCCCTAGAAAATTGATTCAACAATCTTCTAGCCTCTCTAACTACACTAGCCACATGGGACTATTAAAAGTAATTAAATTAAATTTAAAATTCAATTCCTTAGTCACACCTTTTTTCAAGCACTCAATAGCCACGTGAGGCTAGTACCTTACCACAGTGGACAATGCAGATACGCATTTCCATCATCACCACAAGTTCTATTGGACAGTATTACTCTATACTGTTGGCAGACTTTTCTTAAATTGCTACCACGAAAATATGTCTTCTCAAACTGCCATATCAGTATGTTACAAGTTCACTAACTTTACAGCATAAACATGGGGCATCTTAAGTGTTCCAACTATACTAAAAACTTAAGTAACAGATAAATACTTATTTGTAAATTCAACACTTATAGAACACGAATTATTTAAAATTGTTCACCCAAGAGATTTTGAAGACCTCTTCAAACCCCAGCCTTAGACCCTAGAAGTATATTTATGTTGCTCCAAAATTAGGGGTATTTTGGAAGAATATTTTAAAAAGCCTCTCTAATGAAGTATTCAGTGTAAGGGAGAAGGCCCTTTCTGAGCCCTATGTAGGCCACTTAACTATCAGAAATATGGACCACTCTCAGTGGATAAAAACCTTTTTTCCATATAGTAAGCAGTACACACTTGTAGTATACTTAACCTGCCTTAAAAAAAAGACATATTTTACTTACACATTGTCACCTCTTACGATGTATAACCCTAGCACCACTTGTTCTACTCCCTGTGAAGAGCTGAACACTCGTTCATGGCTTTCATCCAAAATCAAATTAATGGTCTGGTCAAACCCTTTCAGTGTTCCCTGTAATGAAAACATTCAAGAGAAAAAGACAAATATTCTGGTTTACCTGAATGTGTAAATTCAATGATGCAAAAATTTTACTTGCCACGTATACCAACAGAGTACTTATTTTTTATTTTTAAGTAATTATTTTAGAAGTACTTCTTTTAAATACAAATCCATTATAAAATAGAATACCTCTTTATAACCAACAGTAGGGAAACAAAACATACCTCTTGGTTTTTTACGACAGGGAAAAAACCACCACACAACTGACTAGTGTGTAGAGTTGTTCAGTTACGAAGGACACCTATATACCAGTGTAAGGAGGCAGCATAAAAGCTCACATAGTCCAGGCGCTAACATGAGACACAGACTAAAACAAATGAAATTTAAAGGCAAACTATATAAACATATAAAAAGGGGGAAGCATATATACCAGCCATGCAATGTAACAGAATCACTTCATGCTACACACTAGTACCAAGCCCTGTGCTAAACACACTGCACACATTATCTCAAATAATTTTTATCCTTTGAGGTACACAGTAGTTACTCCCACTTCAGAGAAGAAAAATTGAGGCACAGAGAGGTTAAGTAATTTCTCAAGGTTTCATGAGTAGAAAGTAGCAGAGCTAGGTTTTGAACCACAAAAGGCTAGCTTCAGGGCCAGACCACTGAACTACTATATTATACTACTATGAACAAACAAATATAATTTACCATTCTTCGGAGATTCAAATCAGTTCCATAAATACATACAAACTTCAACTGGTAGTAACAGCTAACACTTAATGAGTACTTACTATCTTAAGTGTTCTATGGGCCAGTGTTCTATGGGCCTCGCATGTATTTACTTAATCTTCCCAAAATCCAGTAAGGTAGATATGAATATGACTGTAATTATTAGAACTAGAACTTGAAGGAAATATTCAGAGAAAATATTATGGGAGAATCTTGGTTTTGAATAAAGGAAGATATGGGTCTAGCACAACACAGTAGCTCAGATGCTGTTCAAGTTTCTGAAGAAATATCAACTTACATTAGTCTTGGTTGTTAATTCTCTGAAGCTCACTATTGAACTGTTTCATGTTTTAAAAATCAAAATATGTAAAATCAAAATACAATAAAGAGAAAATGATACCCTAGAATTTGGTAGAGAAACAAAATATGGAGTATTTACTAAACTAATTAGTATAGTTGTTAACATACCCTGACACAGCCTCTTGATGTCATTTTACCCAAGTGAGCCATGTGCCAATAAAATACAGAACAACTTAACTTCAGTACTCAAAATGCTCTTTTAAAATAATTTTCTTTCTTCTGTAAAGTTAAATTAATTCTCCAAGTTATTATCTATCCTGTTCAAAATAGGAAAATTTAAATTTGAGGTTTTCACAAAATGAACTATTTGCAAATGTCTGTTAATAGTAATAGGTGCCTTGAAGTGTTAAGATGAGATAAAAATATTTCAAACTGTCCTTATTTGACAAAATACACTAAGGTGCCTAAAAAGAAAAGACTGTTCTCTTGATTAAGAAGGAAGCAAGGTGACTAGCCTTAGCTTTGGAGTCAAGATGAATTTAAATCCCAGTTTAAATCTAAGTGACTCTGAGAAAGTGATTCACTTTTTCTGAGTCTGGTTCCTAACCTCAAATTCAGGGATAATTCTTCACAGAATTGAAGATTAAGTGATAAATATACGTAAAGTGCCTGGTACATGATATACATTTAAATAAATGGCTAAGTCTAATACTTTGATAATAGTCACTTATGGACCCACTAAGAAAAATCACAATAATTAAAAAAAGCAAAGAAAGAAAAACAACTGCAGAATGGTAAAATAAGAGATTAAAATATATGAATTAGATACAGTTAGAAAATAGAGAAAGTTTAACAGCTTTGAAACTTTTCTGAAAGCAAGCAATGTACGAATTGTAAGTGAAGAAATAATTAAGTAGCCAAAAATCATGAAATAAATTCCTCAGGTCAAGCACAGATCAAGGAGAGAATCCAAGAATTTTTCCAGAATTAAAAGGGGGTTACTGTGATAAAAGGACAATGAGATGAAATAAAAGTCGAGTCAATCATCATCATTTGTCCTATAGAAAACGGAGGTCCTACACACTACAGATACTGAAAGTATATTAACACCATACAAGCCCTAAACGTTCATTTTTCTACATATGTAGTATCTAAACCATAAGTTTCTAAGAGGCATACACACATTTTCAAAAAAACTATGATTCGTGTGGTGAATGTCAGAGCACTGAATGGGGAAGGAAATTAAAAAAATGGAAGAGGAAGATAAATATAAAATACAGACAGATGTCTGAACACTAGACTAGAAGCTCTCTGAGGACAGAATCTATTATTCGTCCTGGCTCCTAGAAGCTTTCTATGTAAATTACACCTAACGTTAATTAGTGAAGAAAATACAGATCAGCAACTATTTGGTAGAGTTGAATCATAACAAAACCCCAACGCAGGTGTACTGTGATGCTTAGACATTAGAGATCAAAAGTTTTACATAAAAATTTACAACCAATAAGCTTACAAGGAGAGAATGGATATGCTTAATACTTACCACAATCATTCTTCCGTCAGAAGTTATAACTGCAACAGTTCCTGATACTTGAATCAAGGAAAGCATTCTCAGGGAATGAAAATGAAAACTTGGGATCTCCTAAGGAAATGGTTTGAATTACTAGGAAAAAGGTGACAGAATTAAGACGCAACTACTTAACACAGCCACTACATTCACAACATATCCTTAAGTTTCTAACTTCCTCAGATCTTTGTGATAATTATGCAATTAAAACAGGGAACAACAGAAAAAGAAAATCCCTTTCTGTACATGATCAGTTGTAAAGGGGAGATGTTTGGTACTCTTTTTCACTGGGGTATGCTCCCCATAGGGCTTGGAGCAAGGCATTTTCCCCTTTCCTAGACCTGTCCCTTCATCTCTAAAAGGAAAATTGAATTAGTGCTAAATTAATCAATATTGAATGCTTTCAAGCGCTATAAGACACTTTCTTCCAGGACCTGGCCTCTGGAATTCAAAAAAGAAGCTATAGTCAATGTCACAAGGTGCCAATATGCTTGCATCATTAAGCCTTTAGTATGTCACTTTTGTCCCAAATTTATACATGAAAGCAATGCAATGTTTCTGTCCTGAGATTTTAAAATGTAATACTTCTATAGGGTACGTTACTTCACACGGGGTTTTAGAAGTTATTTGCCCTTCGTGAGAATCAATTACAACAGCAAGCATTATTTTCATTCTATCAACAAAAGAGTTGAGGTTTCACATGGTAAAGGGGCAGAAATTCAACTTGTGCACCATCTTTCAAGTTTTTGGTATCTTCGAACAATGAGCAAAGCCTATGAATAAGACAAATTCTTGGGTTGCAAGATCCTCCTCGCCGCTAGGACGACTGTTGATCTTATTCCCAAACGTGAACGTATATGCCCTAGGGTAGTATGGAAGAACAGAAAGCTGATTTCTATAGAGACAGGGAAAAGTTCGGAATAATCACATTGTTCTGTTTTGGTTTTTTTAGGTTAAAATTAAAAGGCGCCTTGAGCCCCCGGGAGCGGCATTGGTGGGTCCCAGGTCCTTAAGCCCCTCACCCGCAGCCCAGGCCCCGCAGTGGCCGGGCATCCCAACCCGCCGATCCCGACCCCGGACTCTCCAGCACCAGCTCTCTCCAGTGCGGACGCGGGCTTCGCCATGGCTCCGGCTGATGCCCGCGGCAGCCGGCCCGGGATACGGTTGATGTAGTTTTCCAAAGCAGACGTCATGATGCTCGGCCCGGCCGCTCTGGGCAACACAAGAACACCGGCGACAACTGGAGCTAAAAAGGCCCGCCAGGAACCGGCGGAGGCTCCCGCCGACTGGCGGCAGCAAGTATCGCGAGAGTACAGCATCGTGGTCTGGGCCAGTCAGAGATTGAAAGAAACCGGCCAACCACACTTGAGAGGCAAACGGCTGGCGAGTTAGTGCGCGTGCGTAGTGTGTTTCCGCTGTGTTTTTCCGGTAGGCGGTCTCCGCCGCCCAGCGTGACAAAAGCGAGCGGCAGGCGGAAGGAAGGAAGAAACTTCCTGAAGGTGGGAGAGCGGGTGTTCTACTGGAGTGAAAGGCAGTGTGGTAGTAGTCGCTGGCGGAAAATGTTGAGAGAAGTCAGGGAAGGCGGGAGAAAATGACACAAGGTGTTTTCATCACAAGTAGAGAGATGAATGTTGTTCTCATATGAAATGTGGGTGTAGGGAAGTGGTATGATCCTTAGTTTTCTGGCCGAAAATTAATTTTTTAGAAATTTTCGGGCCGAAAATTAATCTTTAAGAAACTCAGTGGCCCAGGACAAAATTACGCACGTTGAGACCATATGGTATACATCTCTGGAGAACACTACAGTAAAAAGCATGTTCGCATATTCTGCATTTGCCTCTAAAAGTACTCCAATACGGAGGCGTTGTTACTCGTTTATTTAAGAAACTGAATACAAGCATAAAGATGTATGAGCCTCCGAAAATTGCCTCCCTTTTACCTTGCCAAAGTCTCTCTTTCCTCAGGTTGAAGTTAGTAAATAAATGGCATGTCTGCTGCACCGCCTGGGAAAAAAAGAGGCGTCCAGATAAGCAAGTACCAGGCTGGGTTTTAGACTTGGCTCTGCTAACGAATTATGTGAGTGTCCTTGCACGAGTAACAGCAACTTACCTGGGCATCTGTTTATGTCCTGTCATGGGTATTATTTTGGGTATTACCGCATATTATTAGAAAACATAATTCCTATTTTATTGTGACTTAAAATTGAAGTTAGAGAAGGATCTATATACAAAATACCGGCGAGAGCTATTCTTTTTACATATCTCTTTTTGGTTTTAGTTAGGCTTGTGATTTCTTAACTGAAGAATTGCGGGTTTGAAATAACTTGCGGTGTCAGCAATTTTTTTCTGAAAAGTGCAGCATCTGTTTTCATTGCAGCATACTCATAAAATTACCTACAGATCACTCCCAAACGGTTAATATTTTATATACTGAAAGTTACTCTGACCTGTTTGAAACCACATATAGTCAGAAATTAGGTGGGGAGTGTCCCATTATTTTTAGGGGGAAAAATGAAAGTCTCTTCCATAAATAAAAAAAATGAAGATATTGCGTGATTTGCAAATGTTAGACATTGAAATAAAAGAAAAACAAAGTACTGATTAGTGATAAATGAGGTATTAATAGTAAGGACTTTTAAAAAAATAATGTGCAATGTTTTTGAAATGAATAATAGTCCATGTAGTTTTTCATCTCTTAGAGTGCCTATGTTTCAGAATGTTTATTAGCATTATGTAGGA
>NW_024425563.1:31310748-31385273 GCF_017311325.1 Ursus maritimus
TTCTGTCCTGAGATTTTAAAATGTAATACTTCTATAGGGTACGTTACTTCACACGGGGTTTTAGAAGTTATTTGCCCTTCGTGAGAATCAATTACAACAGCAAGCATTATTTTCATTCTATCAACAAAAGAGTTGAGGTTTCACATGGTAAAGGGGCAGAAATTCAACTTGTGCACCATCTTTCAAGTTTTTGGTATCTTCGAACAATGAGCAAAGCCTATGAATAAGACAAATTCTTGGGTTGCAAGATCCTCCTCGCCGCTAGGACGACTGTTGATCTTATTCCCAAACGTGAACGTATATGCCCTAGGGTAGTATGGAAGAACAGAAAGCTGATTTCTATAGAGACAGGGAAAAGTTCGGAATAATCACATTGTTCTGTTTTGGTTTTTTTAGGTTAAAATTAAAAGGCGCCTTGAGCCCCCGGGAGCGGCATTGGTGGGTCCCAGGTCCTTAAGCCCCTCACCCGCAGCCCAGGCCCCGCAGTGGCCGGGCATCCCAACCGCCCGCCGATCCCGACCCCCGGACTCTCCAGCACCAGCTCTCTCCAGTGCGGACGCGGGCTTCGCCATGGCTCCGGCTGATGCCCGCGGCAGCCGGCCCGAGGATACGGTTGATGTAGTTTTCCAAAGCAGACGTCATGATGCTCGGCCCGGCCGCTCTGGGCAACACAAGAACACCGGCGACAACTGGAGCTAAAAAGGCCCGCCAGGAACCGGCGGAGGCTCCCGCCGACTGGCGGCAGCAAGTATCGCGAGAGTACAGCATCGTGGTCTGGGCCAGTCAGAGATTGAAAGAAACCGGCCAACCACACTTGAGAGGCAAACGGCTGGCGAGTTAGTGCGCGTGCGTAGTGTGTTTCCGCTGTGTTTTTCCGGTAGGCGGTCTCCGCCGCCCAGCGTGACAAAAGCGAGCGGCAGGCGGAAGGAAGGAAGAAACTTCCTGAAGGTGGGAGAGCGGGTGTTCTACTGGAGTGAAAGGCAGTGTGGTAGTAGTCGCTGGCGGAAAATGTTGAGAGAAGTCAGGGAAGGCGGGAGAAAATGACACAAGGTGTTTTCATCACAAGTAGAGAGATGAATGTTGTTCTCATATGAAATGTGGGTGTAGGGAAGTGGTATGATCCTTAGTTTTCTGGCCGAAAATTAATTTTTTAGAAATTTTCGGGCCGAAAATTAATCTTTAAGAAACTCAGTGGCCCAGGACAAAATTACGCACGTTGAGACCATATGGTATACATCTCTGGAGAACACTACAGTAAAAAGCATGTTCGCATATTCTGCATTTGCCTCTAAAAGTACTCCAATACGGAGGCGTTGTTACTCGTTTATTTAAGAAACTGAATACAAGCATAAAGATGTATGAGCCTCCGAAAATTGCCTCCCTTTTACCTTGCCAAAGTCTCTCTCTTTCCTCAGGTTGAAGTTAGTAAATAAATGGCATGTCTGCTGCACCGCCTGGGAAAAAAAGAGGCGTCCAGATAAGCAAGTACCAGGCTGGGTTTTAGACTTGGCTCTGCTAACGAATTATGTGAGTGTCCTTGCACGAGTAACAGCAACTTACCTGGGCATCTGTTTATGTCCTGTCATGGGTATTATTTTGGGTATTACCGCATATTATTAGAAAACATAATTCCTATTTTATTGTGACTTAAAATTGAAGTTAGAGAAGGATCTATATACAAAATACCGGCGAGAGCTATTCTTTTTACATATCTCTTTTTGGTTTTAGTTAGGCTTGTGATTTCTTAACTGAAGAATTGCGGGTTTGAAATAACTTGCGGTGTCAGCAATTTTTTTCTGAAAAGTGCAGCATCTGTTTTCATTGCAGCATACTCATAAAATTACCTACAGATCACTCCCAAACGGTTAATATTTTATATACTGAAAGTTACTCTGACCTGTTTGAAACCACATATAGTCAGAAATTAGGTGGGGAGTGTCCCATTATTTTTAGGGGGAAAAATGAAAGTCTCTTCCATAAATAAAAAAAATGAAGATATTGCGTGATTTGCAAATGTTAGACATTGAAATAAAAGAAAAACAAAGTACTGATTAGTGATAAATGAGGTATTAATAGTAAGGACTTTTAAAAAAATAATGTGCAATGTTTTTGAAATGAATAATAGTCCATGTAGTTTTTCATCTCTTAGAGTGCCTATGTTTCAGAATGTTTATTAGCATTATGTAGGAACTTACAGAACTAATTTTATCATAGATACATCACAAGTTTATTACCTTGTGTAGTTTCCATTAAATTAATATGCCAGATAAAGAGCAGATGGCTAGTATATGGAGCATCACAAAATCTCATTGGTTTGAAATTTTTTTACATAACTCTGAACACTGCTGTATTTTCTGTAGTCCCTAAGGATCACAGAGGCTGAGAGAAAGCCTATGGATAAAGAAAAGTCTAGTTAGTAAGACCAAAAAAAATGAGTTATATCCAGATGACCTTGGGAGTACATGGACTTAGAGAGTTCAACACCTCATAAAGGAAAATTAAGTTCCAACAGAGGAAAAGGATATATATAAACATCTGACAACTAAAAAACTAAGGGGTACAGTGAGACCTTTAGTTTCAGTCCAGACCTCTCAAAGTACTAATTTAAATGATATTCTATTACTGTCAAAAAGAGTCAACCAAAGAATGCTGGAATACTCATTTTATCCCATTAGTTCTGAATCTAAACCTTAAGCCTAAAAGCAAATTTTTCTTTCATATTTAGTTCATTTAAGACTAGTCTAATATGGTGTATATCTCCCAGCCCAGTTGTGAGCCTTGCCCTCATTAGTAATCCAATTGCCTGTATTTGGAACAACAGTCAAGATTTATCAAGAACAGGACAAAAAGAGATAGAGAGGAGAATCCCTAGACATGACATTCCCAGGAGTTACTTTCTGTTAGTAGAAACCAATGTATATAAAACGGGTCTCTGGACACACTGCTTAGGACGATCCTAATGGTCGTCCTAAGAAGCAGGACATAACTCATCTCCCTTTGTATCCTGTATTCTTTCGTTAACCTGAAGAATCAGACTCATACTAGGATCTGGGGAAACTGAATTTGCACTTTCCTGTGAATGGCTCATGGAAAATATTACTTTTATCCTAATACAGTATGAACTTTTATTTACTTTTACTTTTTATTGATTTACAATATTTACAAATTCCTTTGAGTTCTAAAAGTGTCAACCATTGTGTCAACCAGTTAGCAATATTGAATAGATCTTTCTAGGGTTTTCCAAGACAGAAAAGGACATAAATCATGATCTCTCCTTACAAGGAAATTCCTGAGTAGGTACAGAACTTTAATTATAAACATGAAATAATTAGTACATGGAAAAACAATAAGTATTCCAAATTATAAAGAAAGATAATTGATGTGGATATATTAGCTCATTTAACACTATAAATTACAAAGTGTTTTTCATATTTCTTTTTTTTTTTTTTTTTTGTCTTTTAAGGTATTGAGATAGTCATTTTAAACTCCATTTGTTAAGGGATGGAAAAAATCAAATACAACTGACTCGTTCCTTGAGAAGCAGTATAGAATCATGATTAAGAACACGGACTCAGGAACTAGCCTGTCTAGATTTGGATACTGTGATACTGTGTAACTTTGAGTGGATACTTAAGCTTCTTGCCTCAGTTTCCCCAACTGTAAAAGGGAGAAAATTTGGTAGTTACCTCATCAAATTGTTGGCAAACTAAAAGTAATTCTTGTATAGCTTGGCATATGATAAGCACTTAATACATGTTAGTTATGATTAGTGAAGAACATACAAAACAATTAACCTTTCTCTCAGTCCCAAAGCTTGTTCCCTTACAGTATTCTGTTCACTGCTTTTTTTCCTGATTGGACAAATTGAGTGGTTACATATTTTAAGTGCTTAATGAAGAGGTGTATGTGTGAGAATCTTGGAAGGTTTTATGAGAAGTGTAATAATTAATTTGACATATTTAGTGGTGGTAGGAACTGGGATTAACACTAGCAAGAATGCAGGTGTGAGTTTCTGATTTGTAGCAGTAGGAATGGAAAGCAGAAGAAATATGATTCAAAGATAGTGGTTAAGAAAGGCAGTGGGGCAGGGGCGCCTGGGTCGCTCAGTCGTTAAGCATCTGCCTTCGGCCCAGGGCGTGATCCCGGGGTCATGGGATCGAGCCCTGCATCAGGCTCCCTGCTCCACTGGGAAGCCTGCTTCTTCCTCTCCCACTCCCCCTGCTTGTGTTCCCCCTCTCGCTGGCTGTCTCTCTCTCTGTCAAATAAATAAATAAAATCTTAAAAAAAAAAAAAAAGAAAGAAAGGCAGTGGGGCAGGCAGCAAATCATGGGCTGCATAGTGATAGTGGTTGGTGAATTGGAAGGATGGCAAGAGTAGGGAGACCCAGGAAAAGACAGGACTGCTTGTTACTAAAGTAGATGGAGCCAACATGTGTGCATGTGACACGTGTTGCTCACCAGCTAGCGGTGAGGCCACAGAACATACTGGTTACACTTAAAATGGCTTTCACTTTACTTTGAAGGTCTGGAGAACCAGTTTATCTCAGGAGGTCCACTATTTCACTTTATAAAGGATAATGCATATTAATGAAATGCTATATACTTTTATGCATTCTTTTTTTTTTAAAGATTTTTATTTATTTGAGAGACACAGAGCACGAGTGGGGGGGGGGCAGAAGGAGAGAGAGAAGCAGACTCAGCACTGAGCAGGTAGCCCAATGTGGGGTTCGACCCAGGACCCTGGAATCATGACCTGAGCCAAAGGCATATGCCTAACTGATTGCGCCACCCAGGCGCCCCACTTTTATGTATTCTTTGTATTATTTTTATTTTGGAAACCCACACAGTAATATAAACATTTCAGCTACAGTGTGCTATGTACATTCCTGTAAATACTATGTTTTAAAAAATAGCTCACTTAAAATAACAGAGCTTAAGGAAAAAAATAGATCTGGAAAGGACCACTCAAAACCTGAACTGACTTACAGTAGTGGTTCCCTGACTTTGCTCTTATTGAAATCACCTGGAGATCTTTGACCACTTCTGATGCCCTGGTCCCCAGCCCCAGACATTCTGAAGTAAATGGTATCAGGGGAGAGGCTGGGCACAAAAGCTCCCCAGCTGAGTGTAACAGGAAGCAAAGTTTGGGAACTACGGAACTGCACAATTCCTAACAAATAAAGCAAAGCTATCATTACTTATTTACCTTTTCAAAAGAGTTGAAGGTGGCTTGAAAAATGAGTTTATGGAAGAATTGATACTGCTGAGTGATGGAAACAATAGCAGGAGAACATTATCATCAGAGGTTGCAGGTGGAGAAGCAGTTGCAAACTTTGCACAAAATGTAGAGATGCCAGAGATGGATAGCTCTGATTCATTGTCTCCTGTGGCTTTTGCACAAAGATTTAGGAGAACTGAAGACTAAGCACTGACAAAGACTAAGCACTGACAAAGTGGAGCACAGGGCTGAGCCAAGCCAAAGGAAGAATGGGGTGCCACACAATGAAAGAAGTCATTTATACTATCTCCCCCCAGGCCTGGTGTGATCGTGGAGTCCGCTGCGTGCTTTACATTCAGCTGTTGTTTCTTGGTAGCACAAGACATAAAGTGCTTGGAAAAATTAAGTGTGAAGCAGCCTGCCTTCCATGTTATTCTAACATTACTCCCCTATTTAATAATCATGTGAGCTGATTTGTATTATACAAAACAGTGCTGTAGCACAATGTACTGTTACTATTCCACAGAGAATCTGGGCATTAAATATGGTTAATCTGCCCCTATTTACTTCTCTCCTCCTGTGGTTCATCCTCTCTTTTAGCACCAGGTAGTTTTTTGGGCAGGCAGGTCTTAAGCTTCTGATTCTGCCCTAAGAGGATGCGTGAATTCATACAGAGTGGGGCTGCTTTATTTAAATAGCAAGTAAAGAGGAGGACTAATCCAGATGGAGCATTCAGAGCTGAGACTTTCAGTATCTTTTTTTTTTTTTTTTGGTATAGTCGTCTATGTGTTACCACTATCACAAAGCAAGTTAAAAAACATTACTTTAAGCTGTGCATTTACTTGCATTTTGTTATTTTTGCTGGCATTTAAAGCTTAGTGTGTTTAGTGGCTTGGGTTGCAGTACAGGTAAAATTATATTGTCCTTTTCATTGTGATTTTGGCATGACAAATTTGGAAAATAATACTGAAGACAGAAATTACTTTGACTTAGATCTCTAGAATCTTTCACCTGAACTCATTTCTGAATGGTATAGTCCACACTGAAGGCATAGATTGATTTAGACTTGTTGTGACATTATATTGCAAGAGAGATCAAATTTAGGGGTGCCTGGCTAAGTCTGTAGAGCATGTGACTCTTGATCTCACGGTTGTGAGTTCGAGCCCTGGGTTGGGTGTAGAGATTACTGAAAAATAAAATCTTAAAGAGAGATCAGATTTAATTTATTGGTATCCTTGAGGAAAAATACTGAAGTTAGGCTATGAAGGATGAATAATGTGAGAAAGTACAGAAAGATGAATGGAGTGGTAGAGTGAAGTATATGAATTATATTGACAAAAACTAAGCATGAATAACCTTCAGCCACTAATGGAAAGCAAATGCTTAAATTAATTTAAAATATGTGTTGGGTAGAACATATTACAATGAGCACTGGGTGTTATACGCAAACAAGGAAGCATGGAACACGACATCAAAAACTAAAAAGTACTGTATGGTGACTAACATAACATAATAAAAAAATAGAAAAATAATGAAAATCGAAGCTTTCTTACTATTTCTGAAAAGTTACTGTATAAGTTTTGCTGTTGTTTTGTTTTTATACCTAAGATATAATTACTCTCCCACCACCAGTGGCCCCCCTCCTTTTTTCTCAGACCACGGATCTAGATTTTTGAGCTGGAAATAAATTTAGGAGTTTCCAAGTCCACGTTTCCCGTCTTGTGGGTACGGAAACTGAGTCCCAAAGAAGTTCAGTGACTCTCTCACTAGATCATGTCACGTAGCAGAGCCTTCTAGATTCTAGATAGTAATTTTGACAATAATTAGTAATAAGTTGTTTTACTCACAAGAAAAAATTTGAGTCTGTTTGTGTAGATGAGCACATGTCCATAAATATGTCATTGTCTGCCTTTGTATGTAGACTTTTTTAAAGATCAGAAGGAACTGATATTCAAGAGTATACTCAAAGGCTGTCTGCATTTTTGAGATATCAGTACCACTGGGAAAATGAGGAAAAGCAAATAGGATATTGTATTAGGCAGTATAATCCCCACCCTACCCCAAAGATGTCCACATCCTAATTTCTGGAACCTGTGATAATGTTACTTTGTATGACAAAAGAGTCTTTTCAGATGTGATTAAGATTAAGGACCTTGAGATGGCGTGAATATCCTGGATTATCCAGATGAGTGAGACGGGAGTGGCTCTGAGAGATGTATGTAAGAAGGACTGGTTCCACTGTTCATGGTTTTGAAGTTGAAGAAGGGGGGACATGATCCAAGGAATGTGGTCCTCTTTAGCTGGGAATAGCTCTTAGTTAACAGCCAACAAGAAAACAGGAAACTTAGTCCACAAAGGCTAGAAACTGAAATCTGCCAACAGGCCTGGTGGGAGGAAAATGGATTCTCCCTCAGAGCCTCCAGAAAGGAACACATTCTGCCAACACCTTGATTTTAGTCCAGTCTGCTCCATACCAAACTTCTGACCCTGTTGAACTGTGAGATAATAGTTTTGTTGTTTCAGCCATTAAGTTTGTGGTAATTGTTTTTTTTTTTTAAAGATTTTATTTATTTATTCAACACAGAGAGAGACAGCCAGCGAGAGAGGGAACACAAGCAGGGAGAGTGGGAGAGGAAGAAGCAGGCTCCCAGCGGAGCAGGGAGCCCGATGTGGGGCTCGATCCCAGGCTTCTGGGATCACACCCTGAGCCAAAGGCAGATGCTTAATGACTGAGCCACCCAGGCGCCCCGCTTGTGATAATTGTTTTATCAGCAATACAAACTAATGGAGATAGTCAATGTCTTAATTTATTATCTTCCTGGATTTTGACTAAAGAAAGTCATTTGGAAAATCACTTGTACTATATCTTAGATTTGGAGCATATTTGATTTTGGAGCACTTAAAATAAACAACTTAAGTACTGTTGTTCATGACCATCTTTCTCTGTGGTACAAAGTCCTTCTAAATTCTGAACTTCTTCCCAGAATTTCCTCCATAGTGGAATTAAGTAAAACATGGGTTTCTTCAACCCAAATTACTGTTTACTTCATGTGTGTGTTTCTGACTTACACTGTCATTACTGTAAGGTGGAGGACAAGGAGTAGTACGTGTTCAACCTTTACTGAAATCTTAAGTGTTCTTGATCAAGCACTCACAGTCCTCTCAGCCTCCATCTCTCCTGTGAACGTGGCCCATGGTTCTAGTTTCTTTGAGATTTATTTTGGCCAAAGTCATTTTGTTAGTAGATCACAGGGCTGGTTTTTGAACCTAGGCAGTCAAGCGCCACTTAGGAACTTAGGTATTACCATAATGCCCATTTTGACCAGCTTTGAGATGTGATTCCTCCATTTTTCTGAATTTAATAATTTGTACCATGAATAACAAAAAAACAAAAAAGTCAGGTTAGACTTCAGTAGTATGTGTGTTGTTTCTTCCCTTTCTTCCTTCCTTCCTATTGTTGGCATTTCAGTCCAGAATGGCAGAAACATTTTCCAAGTCATTACCCCATGTGATAATAACTCATGTAATGGGATTTTTCACGCATAAAAATAATAGAAAATAAAGAATCATCTGCCTTTTTTTTTTTAAAGATTTTATTTATTTATTTGACAGAGAGCCAGCCAGCGAGAGAGGGAACACAGCAGGTGGAGTGGGAGAGGAAGAAGCAGGCTCCCAGCGGAGGAGCCTGATGTGGGGCTCGATCTCAGGACCCCGGGATCACGCCCTGAGCCGAAGGCAGACGCTTAACAACTGAGCCACCCAGGCGTCCCAAGAATCATCTGCCTTTTAACATACACATCAGAAACTAAAAAACCACAGACATATCATAATGCACTGGATGAAAGGTAATCATCAACAGAGAGTTTCTTAGAAACAAAGCGTGGTAATTCAAATTAAACGCACCTCTTTGTCAGGGATATTAATCATTGTTTTTTGGGTATTCAACATCAGAAGGTCTGAGATAGAGCTCAGTATATCAGGTACTTTTTTTTGCCCTGGTCTTTCTTTCAGCAAGAGAGCACCAGTCTCTCTTATAACTATGTCAGGCTTTGGAGCTATAGAGAATGCACTCTTGTGGTTATACCAGTTGCAGCAAGAGCAAGTTCGTAAAGGAGCCATACTATTGAGGCTACTGGTGGCCTCAGCTTCAGTCTGTGTAGTTTGGCAGTGGAGTCCACAGGATCCTAACTGACCCAGCCTTGCTGTGTGTTCAGCACATGCTGCGTGGCTATGTAACTTCTGAATCTTATTCTCCAGCCTGTCTCGCAATTATGGAGCTACTGAATATCTTTTAATAACCCTTTCCTGGTTAAATCAGCTCAAGTGGATTTCTGGTTTCAAACTGACAACTAAGAATTCTGACTGAAATGTCCTAGCAGTAAGCTCCAGTGATCTGCAAACATTTTTTGCTTATTTCTTCTACATTTTTGAAGAAGTTTATTTTTTTAGTAATCTCTACACCCAATGTGGGGCGTGAAGCAATGACCCTGAGTTCAAGATTCCCATGCTCCATTGACTGAGCTAGTCAGGCACCCATCTTCTACATTTTCTTAAACTAAAAATCTTTTTAACAAACCTCTTTATACAAGCTCACTTTAAAACTCTCAAGTTTTTGTATCATAAGTTTATTAATTACAAAGAATGTTATTTCTGCTACATAGTATTTTGTGTATGGGCTTTAAATATATTTTCATTAAAACCTTGGCACTGCAGATTTGACTTGTAAGTTTATGGCAAAAGCCCATTATCAGACCCATGAGCTGACTTTTGTTTTTCAATTTAAATAAATATGTTACCATGAATTCTGTGAGAACTGAATATCCCTGCATATCCTTTCTGGGTGTGTTATGGATATAAAGTCCCAGTCACTCTACCTGCACCAATTTTATGTCCCTTTTAACTCAATTTCTAGATGCATAGGTGCATTAATAACCGTTTTCCAGTTCTCTCAAAACTATTGCAGTGTGCTCCAGTGACTTTCACTTGTTGATACATTGCATTTCTGTGTTCGAGGGCTTTTTCTGGAACCCTGTCTATGTAGTGGTAGGTTGGAAACGCTAGGGACTTAGCACCCCCAGGGAGCAGTCTTCAGTCAGTGACTGACAAGGTGGATTTATAAATACCTAGGCCCCTTTATCAAGGTGGAATAATCCAGTTGGGATCTCTTCAGTCATTCGGTACAGTAGCTGTGTTAATAGGGCCCCTTTCATTGTGACACTTTTCTACCTCCTTACTGGGTTTCCCTAAATAAACTACTCGCATTTGAATTCTTGCCTGCGGACCTGCATCTGGGAGAACCCCAACTGAGCGATCATAAATACTTCTTCCTTTCAAAGGGGTCTATATCTTACTTGAGTTTGAGAATAACTGTAGCCTAACCACAGCCCTTGTCATCTGATTTCACCTGATCACCTTTTACATGATACAAAGGGCAGGGTGGGGCTTCTAGGCAGGCCTCTTGAAATAACCCTAGGTAAACTCTTACCACTGCCACCAAAGTTGGTCTGAAGTGGGATGTTTACTCAAAAATGAAATTCCTGTGTGTGGTACCTTAACTAGGCTGCTGCACTGAACTTCAGTTATACTCGGCGAGGTAGCAAGAAATGAATGCAGAAATTACTCCGTTATCTGACTATGACATAGGGAAACTTAATGGTGTTAGAATAGACTCTGACTTTGGAATGTTCCTTAATCAAGTCTGAAGTGGTATAAAAGGCAGAGAGTGAGCCCACAGTTCAGTGCTGCTCTGACCTGCTGATTCCTTCCTCTGGGAGGGTGAGATCCCCAGACTGTGGGTGTGCCTCATGGTTGCCACCGTGACTAATCTATGTCCTAATCTCATGTATATCCTTTGCTCCATTTGCTTACTGGTTCAAAAGCAAAGTGAAAGCACCATTGCATGAATCGGAGTGGCCATTCTGACCCATCCCCAAACACTGTCCAGCCTGTGGTCTGGCCATAGGTAGGCGCCACCAGTAAACCTGTGCATCTCCCAAATATTGGGCTCTAAAGGTAAATATTTGGCAAATCTAAGCTCACCTTCCTCTTCAATACCACAGTGAAGTAGTTACGACATTCAGAAGCCTGAGCCACACTCACAGGTTGGGGATTTGGTGGTGGAAATGAAGGTCTGAACCAGCCGTGCCTCTTTCCTGGATTAACTGGGTGTGGATGTTGAGTTTGCAAAGGCTTCTCCAGTTTTCCTCAGATCATACTGGGAGGCTCAGTTAGTTAGGTGTCTGTCTCCCGATTTTGGCTCAGATCATGATCTCAAGGTCATGGGATCAAGCCCCACATTGGGCTCCATGCTCAGTGTGAAGTCTGCTTGTCCCTCTCCCTATGCTCCTTTCCCCGCTGTGCTCGCTCGCTCTCTTGAATAAATAAATAAACAAACAAATAAATAAAATCGTTAAAAACAATACAAATCATATTAAGATGGTGATAGTGCACTATACCTTTCTGTGAGCCTGGCCTTGTTGTATTCCCTCTCTGAGTCCTGGGCTCTCTTTACAGACCTTTCTATTTAGAAGAATGTCTTAGGACAGAGTCTCCAGAAGCACAACTTGAAGCAAAGATTTCTATGTTAATGGTTTATTAAAGAAGTGTTCCCAAGAGGAATCAGTAAGGAAGCAAGGGAGGCAGGAGAGGAGAGGAGAGAAAATGCAGTTTGCAGGCTAGTTCTCACCCAAGGTAGTTTCGGTCACACCCCACAGGAAATGATGGTGTGTGTTTTGACACTGTATAGTTTTGTCTTCATTGGAGGCAAGGGACCTCGGCTTCTACAACTCCCTGCCAGTCCTTAGGAAGGGCTGCCTGGGGTCGGGGCAGCAGACTTCCAACTCAGTGTAAGTGAGGCAAAACCCAACCAACCCAAGGGTAGGCAGTATCCTGGAAAATAGTGCAGGTCCTGACCTCTGGAAGTAAGCACATGAGAAGTCAGGAGAGAGGTGCCCAGAAACGATGAAAGCAGTCCCGGGCATCTGAGTGGAGCACCGAGAGTGTCCACTTTGGCAGGCGATTTAAGTTTTTTGTCCATTTAAGTTTTTGGACTATCTGAAATGGGAAAATATTAGGATCAGAAGATAATTACAATTGGGTAAAAGAAATTTAAGAAATTTGTTTCCACTTCTTGTTAACAAGGTATACAGCCCCCAAATACATTCATTTGTGATTAAGGCCATCTTCTGTTACATGGTCAGGGATTATAATGAAAAAGGATTTGTAGAGAGAATTATGCACTGTATAGAATAAATCTTTTTGTGACGTCATTAACAAGCCTTATATCGTCTGAAGCAGTTGTTGGCACACTTTATCATTGGACTGCTCTTTAAAATATATGTAATCCATGTTTGCTCAGGAGTTATCATAGCTGAGGGCACGGAGGAAATCATAACAGTTATAACTCAGATTTCTCTAGTTCATGCTTAATCTGTCTCATGCAGGATTTTCATCTCCCATTCAAAGTCTTTTTGGTCATTCTGGGAGTCCATCTAGGGTGCTTTGCAATAACTCACCAGGAGTCTTTCTTTTATGATCGTGGAGGCTTGAGAATTTTCTTCACGGTGATCCTTTCATGCCTGCAGTGACAAGATGAATGTCTCTGGAAGACTGGAAGAAAAGGGGGTTTTCTCCCAAAACTTCTAAAGCTTCAGATTGTCAAGGTTGCCAAAATGATAGTCTGTTCTCATATTTTTCCTGAGCTAAAGCTGTACTGTATTCAAATTGTAAGGGTCTCTGTAGCATAGCTTGATACTGGTTTCTGAAGGAGGGCTGCATGTGTACCTGAGTCTCAGAGAATCTTTGTAAAAACAACTCTTTCTTGCTTCTGTCTGTACCCACCTCCATGCTCCCAGATTTTAGACATTACCATGGGGAGGGGTGAAGAGAAAATTGTCTTCATCGTCTTTTTCCATCCTATACAAATGAACTTATGCAAATAGATGATTGCAAACACTTGAGAAATTCCCAGTCTACCTGAATTCTGGTAGTTGATACAACTTTATCTTCAGTGTGTCTTTTCCTGACACCCCTCCAAAGAAACATACACACACCCACGCACGCACACACACACACTCCAGAAAACCTCTCTGTAAACATTATTTTACAGTGGGATTTAACTTGTCCTACTCATTTATTTAAAATTCCTTGATGAAAGTTTGATATGCCAAAAAAAAGAACCCCAAAAGTTATTTGATACGTAGTATCAAATGAGTAAAACCGTTTTCATAAGACGTTTACCATTCTTCTGGTGGATATAGATGGATTCGTAGATAATATACATACATACATACATACAAACAAACAAGGATGAAAGGTTTTTGGTTAAAGAGCCCACTTAAGATCACACAAATACTTGATTTTGAACTACACCAGATCTCAGACCTCCTGCGCACAATACTTCCTCCAGTGTTCCAGATTATCTCCCTACATTGGCTGAGAGTCTTTTGGTTGCAAGTAATGGAAAATGTGAACAAAAGTGGATTAAGCAAAAAAAAAAAAAAAAAAAAAAAGGTAAGATATTTATAGGTTCATATAACTGAATTGTCCACAGACTGTTCTAATTTCAGGCTTTCAGGGAGTCTTGATTCATAGGTTCATGATGCTATCAAGACTCCAACTCCATTTTGATTCCTACAGCTCTGTCTTCCTCCAGGTGCTGGACTCATTTTTATGCTAGCGCCCCTCATGGTAGCATTAATGGGCCTCACATTGTTCAGGTCAAGTCCCTAAAGCTCTCACAGAAGAGAAAGGGAATTTCAGAGGACTCCTTATGAAGTCACATTTCATTGGTCAAAATGTGATACATGCCCATCCCTGCACCGGTCAGCGTGGTCATGTGCAGGATGCCCTGCTGGACTTACCCTGGGGGCGGGACCTATGCTCAAACCACATGGCTGCCTTGTACTGGAATGGGTGAGTTCTGTGATAGAAAATGTTTGGACAAAAGAGAAAGTGAATCCTGAGGAAGCAGCCAGCAAATATCCACTTTTCCCTAAGAGCTATTTGAAACTAATGCAACAAAGCTCCAAAGCTCTAAGTAGCTCATAAATTCAGTTATGTTGAGTTGAATCATGTTTCCTATATGTAATACCTATAGTATCTAAAATGTTATTAAAATGTCTATTTTTTTTCCTTTTGCATTTGCTTGAGGTTTTTAATGTAACCATGAATCTAAGTTTGGAAGTAAAGATTTAAACATATATGGCATTTACAATTGCTGTCCCTCGTGAGAAGTCCTAAAAATCTTACAGCTTAGTATACATTTATCTTTTCTAGGGACACATGGTCACAAAATTTCTGGACAGAGTATAACCTGGGACCACTGCTAATTCAGGACAGAGAAGTTTTTCTGAGGCTTTTCCTCCTATGTTGTCTGCACCTAATCAGCTCCTCTATACCTTTTCTAAAGATTTATTTATTTGAGAAAAAGAGCGAGTGAGAGAGAGATTGAGTGCACAAGCCAGGGGGAGAGGCGGAGGGGGAGGGAGAAGCAGGCTCCCCCTGAGCAGGGAGCCTAATGTGGGGCTCCTGGGATCATGACCTGAGCTGAAGGCAGAAGCTTAACCAACTGAGCCACCCAGGAGCCCCTCCGCTACACATTTTCAAAGAGCCTCCGGAAATATACTCTCTGTACCTTTCCCAATAAACCCCCATAATTCCTTATTCTGTTTTCCTTAATAATTACTTTCAAACGTTTTTCCATGTCTTTGGGTGCAGTACACATTGAATAGAATGAGCTGTGCAAAATAAACATTTTGTTGTAGGTCCAAAAGAACTATACCTTTTTATGTCTGAGAAAATATTTTAAAACTTACCACCTATACAGCAATAAATCATCTAATGATAGCCCTTTAGTGCACCATTAGAACTCTTCTAGAATTTCATGAAAGACCTGCCAGATTATTTCCATGGAAATTGGTCTCATTTTAGAGATATTATCCTAAGGAACGTTCCATATTGTTAAAAAAACAAAATTCAACTGAGTAAGTTTGAAGATCTAATTGGCCTTATTCAGTGATTCATGAATCGGGCAGTATCCCATCTGAGTTGCACAAAATGGAAAGTTTTTATAGGCAGGAGGGTGAGACAAAGTCAAAAGAGTGTATTATTTCAGGTAAAGTTACCTTCCCTTCCGGGAAGGGGGTCTTATCAGGCAGATTACCTCACTAGTGCAGACCGTGAAATTCCAGACTGCTTTAAAATTCCCCTCCTGGAAGAGGCTGAAGCAGCAGTTAGACTAGATATTAAGCTGGTGGGGCTTAGCAAGTGACTCCAGTTGGGGCTTATTGTTTCTTTTTAACAATATAAACAATTCATACTTTCTACACTTTTTAGAAGTTTTTTAAAAACGTTGAACTAGCATTCATGTCAGGGTATGGTGAATCAGCAGTGCTGACATTCTGCGTAGGCTGTGTTAGACCTTACATAAGGGACAAAACAATAGTCATATTTTAGGAGCTGTGATAGTGGTGGCATACATCGATGTATAGTAGTAGTGAAGCAAATTATTAAAACATTTTTATTCTTGGGGCGCCTGGGTAGCGCAGTCGTTAAAAGCGTCTGCCTTCGGCTCAGGGCGTGATCCTGGCGATCCGGGATCGAGTCCCACATCAGGCTCTTCCGCTATGAGCCTGCTTCTTCCTCTCCCACTCCCCCTGCTGTGTTCCCTCTCTCGCTGGCTGTCTCTCTGTCACATAAATAAATAAAAATCTTTAAAAAAAAAAACAAAAAAAACAAAAAAAAAACATTTTTATTCTTATTATTTTTACTTATGTCAAATATAGCCTGAGTTGCTAATTAATGGTAGTAATGTAAAATTTCTTTTACAAATAAATTTAGATAACAATGCGAGTTTATTTGAAGAAAAGTAAAATAATGAAATTATATATCATTATATTTATATATATATTGAGGTGTCCTCACATGAAGATGATACAGGTATGACTGAAATTCAGGGAATGTTGACTTTGCCCTTCAGCATGTGCTAATGGACTTGTAAATAAAATGAAATGTTATCTTCTGTATGGAGGTGATCCTAGATTCCTCAAAGAGCTCAGAAAGTTAAACAGTTACAAGTGTAGTGCATTCAGTGCAAAGAAAAGCAGAATCCGCTTAGGGAGATTATTATTTATCCTTACATCTGTATAAGCTGATTTCTCCTTGGCAGAAAGGTATTAACACTGTGAGGAATGGCTATGTACCTTAGAAGTAGGATGTTTAGAAATAAGGGTGCAGAGGAAGGAAATTTGCAAGAGAAGCCCTCACCTAGAGAAAGGATGTTCTGTGAGGCTGGTTTAAGAAGCCACTTGACAAGAATATTGCTACTGTCACATGGAAGCCAGATTTCATTACACATTCCAGTAATCTAAGTCCTTGTTCTGCTTGCTCATTTCCCAAACACCCCTGTGATAATTGGGCTCAGTGGTCAGACTGCTATATCTAGACTGCTTGGCAATTACATTCCTTATAAATAAGTAAAGTGGCTCAAATAGCAAGTCTGTGATGAGCTTTGTTAGTGGGATCAGCTTCTTGAGAAGCTAATTATATTCACATTGATGAGATTAAGTTTCTGAATCTGAAAGGTTGAGGCCTGATCCTGGACTGGGTGATTGCATGAACATACGTGCTTACTTTGCGGGGATCTGCATGAACTGCACATCCAGCAAATCCCGACGTCTCAAGGCTCACCTTTCCTAACTTTTTCAACTATACTGTTCTTGTTATTGTAATTTGAACCAAGTTCTTAATGTTATTTTATGCCATATTAACATGTGAGATAGTTTGCAGATATTCTCTTAAGGAAAAAAGATATTAATTTCTGTCTCTTATTTTTGAAAATGTAAGGACTCAATGTTTTGCAAAAAAATGTTGAATTATTTGAGTACCCACCTGCCTGAAATTGAAGCATCAGAACATTAAATATTTCTCATTCAAACTGCTATATATCTTTCTCTTTTCTTCATTGCCAGCTTTTTTGAATGAGCCATTTGCTTCCACTGCCTCCACTTCTTTGATGCCAAGTCTCCCCTCTCCACCCCCTACCATCTGGCTCCCACCTCCATTATTCTGCTGAAACTCTGTTAGGTTTCTGACTGATAATAGAGCTTCTTAATCTTCTTTTCACTTGACTTGTCTGCAGAGTTGGATGGTCTGTTTTCTGCCATTCTTTTGAAAACATACCTCCTTCCTTTTCTGATGTCCAAGACCTACTGGCTCCTCTTAATTTTTCTTGTGACAGTGCATACCCCTTTCTCTCTTCTGGTGTATTTTACTGCAAGCTTTTTTTTAAAAAGAAATGTAATGTGGCAAATGAAACTAATCTCCTATTCTCTCCCTCCAATCTATTCTCCTATTCTGAACTTGAATTATCATTGATCTACTGTTCTGCATTTGTGTATCCACATACAGTGTATTTTATGTTGTAAAATTTCACATATACAGAATCATACCATCCTTTGTAGCTTGCTTTTACTGAACATTATTTGAGATTTACCTATTTTTGGTATATCTAGATTCAGTTAATTCATTTTAATTTCTCTGTAATCTTTTGTTTATAAATTAATGACAGTTTTAACTGCCCTTTAAATACAGACTTTTTAGATGAAGACTTGATTGTTTAGAGCAGTTTTAGGTTTACAGCAAAACTGAGGGGAACATACAGAGATTTCTCATATACTCTCTACTCCCACACTTGCATAACCTCCCTCATTATCAACATCCGCACCAAAGTTGCATTTGTTACAATTGATGAACCTATATTGACACATCATAATCACCCAAAATCCATAGTTTACATTACAGTTCACTTTTGGTGTTGTAAGTACTATGAGTTTGGACAGATGTATACTGACCTGTATCTACCATACCTCTCATGTAGAATAGTTTCACTGCCCTAAAAATCCTCTGTGTTCTGCCTATTCGTTCCTTCCTCTCCCACCAACCGTGGGCAGCCACTGTCCTTTTTATTGCCTCCATAGTTTTGTCTTTGCCAGAATGTTATAGTTGGAATCATATAGTATATAGCCTTTTCAGACTGGCTTCTTTCCCTCAGTAACATGCATTTAAGGTTCCTCCATGTCTTTGTTGGTTTCATATCTCATTCTGATTTAGTGCTAAATAATACTCCATTTTCTGAGTGTACAACACCTTGCTTATCCATTCACCTACTGAAGGGCATACTGCTTCCAAGTTTTGGCAGTTACGAATAAAGCTGCTATAAACATCTGTGTGCAAATTTTTGTGTGGGCCTAAGTTCTCAACTACTGAATACAAAGTTTTAAGAGACTTTGTTGTTATTTTGTATTTTTTAAAGGGATTTCATCTATTCCCATCGCACCAGCTCCCAATTATAGACCACTGACCTCCATAACTCCATTAGCCTTAGAGATCATGTTGGGGATGATTTCAGTATGCTCCATGTATATATTTTTTGTAGGTATTGAACATGTCTAAATTGCCCGTTGTTATTATTCTTAGGAACTTTCATTTCTCTCACCCCTTTTCAGTACCCTTGAAAATACTACCACTCTCCCAGTCACTGAAAATAGAAAACGTGGGGTTACTTCTTATAACCTATTTCTGTCTTGTTTTTTCTCCTATCGAATTGTTTATCTAATCCTGATTCTATACACAAAATGTCTCTGTTTCGTTTCTTTTCTATGTCTACTTCCATTGGCGTAGACTAAACCTTCATTATTCTTACTGAACTAAAAATTTCCTTCCAGATATTTGCCATGCACCTGATTTTCCCCCATTACTATTTATCCTTCATCATGCTGCCAGAGTTATCTTTCTAAAAAAAAGCTGATAAATTCTCTAGAAAGGGATAGTAAATATTTTAGGCTTTGTGGATTATGTGGTCTCTGGGGCAACTATTAATCCCTGCCATTGTAATACACTAGTCACGGACAAGAATACATAAATGACTAGGTATGGGTGTGTTCCAGTAAAACTTTGTTTATAAAAATAGTAAGCTAGATTTGGCCCAGGGCTGTCGTTTGCTGACCCCTATCCTACATCATGTATCTCCCACCAAAGTCTTTCCATTTTCTACAGAAAATAACATTCACCAGCCTTCTAAATCCGGCATTACTAACTTACCCACTTAGGGTCAGTTACCTCAAACTGAAGTTTCCACCTATAGTCTCATATGTTCTTTGATATCTCTTGATTTGATGGCGACGGGAAAGATGTTTCGGTGGCAGATGGGCTTGGGGATTTGGTTATGGGAGGATGAGAATGCTTCCATCGGATAATTCATATTCTCAGTAAATGATGGGCAAGGATACCTGCTGAGAGATAAAGGTGGACAAGGCAGAGTAGAAGATCAAAGAAAGAGGATCCAGATCAATATGATCATTCTGGGGAGCAGAAACGTAAAATTATTGGAGAACTGTAGCAAGATTTCTGGGTCATATCAAGATTCAAACTGTGGCCTGAGATTATAACTTTAAAGTGAAACTAGTTACGTGATTACATAATCTGTGGTCACTAACACTCCTGTGTAAACGAGGAGAAAGTGTGAAGCCAGAGGAGTTTTGTAGTGTGAGCTAGGTTGAGGGAGAGAAGGAACTGAGAGTTGAAGTATTTGCAAAGGGGCATCATGTTGATGATAATGGTATATGTGCCAAACACTATGGGAAGTGACGACAGGAGGGGACCGATGGATAATAAGAAAGTAGGGGAATGAGAGGATCAGATGTCCCCACATCATTGAAGAACTGTGTGGTCGTATGGAAGTACTTGTGCCCACTGAATATGTAGGAAGCTGCCATAGTTAAATGTTTCAATAGGAAATTTTTTTAAAAGGTTTGCATTTTTTAAGAGATGTAAAGGTCCAGGGTGTGACCATAAAATGAGTGACTGAAGTGGAAAAGAAAAATGTCAGTGGAATATGGAAATCAAGAAACTGAGAAGCTGGGTCTTCTTGATGGATCATCCATTTAGGTATTGAAATCACCCAGGATAAAGAAAGGAAACCGGAATGGAAGACTGCCAGGAACAGAAGGCTAGTGAAGGCGGAGATAGGGCTAAGAGATTGGGAAGAGCATATAAGAAGGTGTAGGAAATAGTGATCTATCCAAATGACATTAGCATGGAAAGAGCAGTGATTTTGCAGGAGGGAAGGGGTGAAATAATTTGGAAGCAGCAAGGGGGAGCAAGGAGTACGCCTACCTCAATCAACTCAATGTAATCAACTCCTGGTCCTAATGTTTGTTCAGGGCCCAGGCAGGGCCTTCCTTTCAAGTAAAGCAAGGAGTTGAAGGGAATAAATATTTGAAGAACAAGGAATCGCTTATTCAGATTGGGGTCACAGGAGACACTGGAAGGGTTTGTTTGGGAAGAGAGGGAAGTGGAGAGGATATATAGCTTGTGGGTTAAGTTTGTGAGAAAAAGAATGACTTGGCCTGGGACTCCTGCAAATTAGTGAAGCATGATGGCAGCAGTCCCGAGAGGCTCACCTCGTAATCCTCTTGGTGATTTGTTGGCCTTGGGATTAGTGGTTATTCTTTCAGTAACTGAAAGTTCTAGATTCATCTGCTACGGTGAGCTCAATTAGAGTGGGCGAGGCTCTAAACCTCTCAAAACCTCAGTTTTTCCATCTATGCCATGAGGAATTGGTTTAAATAATCTCTTGGACCTCAGGCATTTTAAATATCTGAGAGTAAAGAAATAGGGTCACGGCACACTTGAGTTTGCAGTATGAGAAATAAGTATTTATCTTGCAAATCAATGATTTATCAAGAGTTAATATTAGAAAGAAAGAGATATCTGAGAGTTTAGACATATGCCTCATTTGGCTTCAAAGTATGTTAATAATTTCAACAAAACAGAGATATGTGACAGAACAGTCTAGCATATTTTAGAGATATTTGGTAATGCCTTCCTGCTAAAGCAAATATACTTTGTTAACTCACAAACATGAAATAGTAAAAAATTTATGATATCTCAAATGCTAAGTAGTAATTAAAGTTGAAAGTGATTTGCCAATCCTTATCTCTCACCCTCTTTCCATTCTGTTCCCCTCCCCATTCAGTTTATATCAGTTAACTGTATTATTGTTATTATAACAGTAGAATAATACATGAATGAGATACTTGAAAGTATACAGCCATAATTGGTGAAGGCAGTGAATTAGTGAGGAGGTTCATTCAATCAAGAATGAAAATGCTTCACAAGTTTTTAATAGACTAATTTCCTACTAACCTACTTAGTTGAATTGGTGGATCAGTTCAGTCAACTCTGTAACCACACTAATAGCCTACTGGTTAAAAACTTCATTTCAGTCCAAATTGTGGAACAACGTTGGGTCCAATCAGATGATGGATCTTCTCAGCTGAGGGGTTTGTCCTGATGTCTTGATTTTAGCTGAGTTTGGTGTCCAGGTAGGTGTTTTGTTGAATGGCTAAGACTCTCTTCAGAGAAATAGGTCTCTAAGCGAAAAAAGCAGCAAAGTTTGAGCTTTGTTGGGAAGGGACATTGGATGAAATCAAAGCGGGGGTAATGTCGACATTACATATCCCTTATATGCAAATAAAAATGCTGTATATTGGAACTAAAACCTTATACATGTGAATTAATTTCACTCAGAGACAAAATGTTAAAAATTGGAATGTGTATATGTGTAAAGTGGTATAGAGGTTTCTTTATCTTATGATATTGAATGGAATTTAAATGTTTGTATTTGAGAAATACGGTTTATTTCATACTAGATATTGCAATTACAATTTGGGTAATTGGCCACTAGATGGCAGGACTGATATGTATGTGGGTCAGAAGACACTATAAACGGGCATTCTGTAGGCATAGATAATTTAAAAAGTCAACACGTGCAATTCCTTGTTTAAGTGCACAGGTTAAGCAAATACTTATATGTTAGAATTTTTGTAAATGCTGGAGACACAAAAATGAATGTTACATGACCTATGTCACCAAAGAGATGATAATTAGAGATAGGTGTGAGGTCTTTTTGTTTTTTAAAGCACTAATAGATTGTGATAAACACTATTCTTACAGATTTTTTATTTCAAAGTATAATTGGAGCATAGGGACTATTAAAATTCTACCTGTGATGATGATGTTGAGACAAGCAAGGAGTTCTTGGAAAGTTATAGAGAATATAAAAGTCTGAGGAGGAGCTTGTCTTCTAAAAAACAAAACAAAAAACATTATCTAAAACAAAAAGTACAAAAATAACTCATCTTTTACTGTTATGGATAAAGTGACAATGTAAAATTTAAAAGATTAAAAAGGAAACAAATTCCTTTTATTTTTAAGATTTTATTTATTTATTTGTCAGAGAAAGAGCACAAGCAGGGGAAGCAGCAGACAGAGGGAGAAGCAGGCTCCCCGCTGAGCAAGGTGCCCGTTCTGGACTTGATCCCAGGACCCTGGGATCATGACCTGAGCCAAAGGCAGATGCTTAACTGACTGAGCCACCCAGGCGTCCCAAAAAATGAAACTAATTCCTATGTAATCTTTACTTCTAATCCAGTGGTTCACAGCCAAGGACAGTTTGCCTCCCACAGCACATCTGGCAAAGTCTGGAGACATTAAAAAAAAATTTTTTTTAAGTAATCTCTGCTCCCAGTGGGCAGCTTGAACTCACAACCCCAAGGTCAAGAGTCACACACTGTACCAACTGACCCAACTAGGCACCCCCATCTGGAGACATTTTTGGTTGTCACATTTGGGGAGAGGGTGCTGCTGGCATCAAGTATGTGAAGGTCAGGGATGCTGCTGAACAGCCTGGTATGGACAGAACAGGCCTCCACGGGAGAAAAATTACCTGCCCCAACGTCCACAGCACCAAGGTATTGTAAATATAGGTAAATGAATCTAGAGGTTTAAACTTGGACAAGAGAACACAGGTAAAATTTAGCATTTTGGAACTTGAAAACTAATTTTTGTCTCAAGATCAGGAGCAGATGTGGTTTGGTGTTTGGGAGAGAAAGGCTGGAAACAGCACCTTGGATTAAAGATATTTGGGCAACCTCACGCAACGGCTTTCCAATATGTATGTACAGTTGGAGCTAGGACGACACAGGCTTGATTTTGCCTTGGCTAATGAGGGTTAGAGGGCGGAGTGGCCAGAATCAGCACTGTGGAACACGCAGACCAGGGTTTGGATCTCAGCTTTGGCATTTATTAGCTGGGTGACTCATCTTACTTTCTAAGTTTCCATTCCTTTAAAATGGGGAAACTTGTTGAGAGGATTAGAAATGTATGTTAAATACCTAGAATATAAAAGTGCTGCATAAATGGTATTTAACATTATTGAGATATTGTTAAGAGTCCAGTTATATCTCCCCTTCCACAGTTGTCTTTGAAAATTAGTCAGAATACAACTGTATGTCATAACATTGAAAATAGAAAAACATATGAATTGTGGGATGGGGAGAGGAAAAGTAAATGACAAAACACAGAACTTTTGCAAGACATCATTGGGAGAAGTATTGAAAGCTGAGTCAGAATCACCAAGCTCTCTGAACAGTATTGTTATCTGTCAAGGAGAAAATAGCTAATATTTCCATGAGGAGGCGCGGGGGCTCGGGGGTGGGGGTAGGGGAAGATGATGCTGTGATTAGCCAAACACAGCCTGGCTAAATCCAACCGTGCTGTTCCTTCACCTACACAGCTGAAGGGAATGAAGCCCACAACGGTGCTGACTGTTCTCACTAGCTGTCACTACCACTGTTCCAAAGTAGGTGACGCTGCCCTGCAGCGATACTGTGTATACCCAGTCCATACTTTCCTTGTCCTTGACTTCATGCGTTCTGAACTTCAAAGCTCCAAAGCCTTCTCCACCATAATCACTCTTAGCTGATGATCTTGGTTCCTATTTCATTGGCAAAATAGAAGCCTTCATAGGAGAACTTTCATGGACTGTCACACTTCATCTACTCACCTTCTGTGTCCATTCATTCTCCCTTTCTCAATTACTAAGAATGCCCTTGAATTGTCTGTACTCTTAGCTAAGGCCAACCTCTCACTGATATACTATATTCCATCACTTTTCACCACTAAAGTCATGATTTCAGTAATTCTCACCCATTCTCTTGGATCATAATTATTCCCTCTCTTTTGGATCATTCCTATCACCATACCAACTGCTGTTATTTCTCTCATTAATTTTTTTTAACTGTGCCAGCTTCATTTTGCTTCTTTTCTATAAAACAAAACTTTTTAGATTCCTCTATATTGACCGGCTGACTTTCTCTGCTTCCATTTTCTCTTGAACTCATTGCATTAGGCTTTCACCATCACTGCTCCACAAAAACTGTGCTTTTCACCAGGGCAATTTGTATTGCTAAATTCAATAACCAGCTCTCATGCCTCATCTTCCCTGAACTATTAGCAGCATTTGATACGGTCAGTTACATTTTCTTCCTTAATACATTTCCTTGGTTTCCTAGCTACCACACCTTGCTGGCTTGCTTTCTGCTTTGCTTTCCTTCTCAATCTCTTGCTTTCCCTCTGTATGCTTCCTCTTCCAATCTCTGTATTTTGGAATGCCCTGTAGTTCTCAGAGTAAGAGCTTTTCCCTTTCTATCTATATTCATTCTCTTCATAATTTTATCCAATGTCATGACTTTAAATATGGTATGCTGATGATTTCCATATTTATATCTCTGGCTTAAACCTCTATCCTGAATTCCAGGCTTGTTGCCTAAATTTCCTCAACCTCTTTAGTTCCATTTCAAAAATAATGTATCTAACACTAAACTCTATATACAAACTCCCAAATTTCCTCATCTCAGTTAATGGAAATGTAATTCTTCATTTGCCGAGGCCTAAACTTTGTAGTAATGCTTAATACCCCCTCTTCTATTAAAAACATCTCACATCTGAAGTGTCAGCAAATTCCATTGTCTGACTCTGTTTTCAGTTATAGCCCAAATCTGTCTAATCAATCCATTTCCCACCCCCTGTGCTATTACCATTCTGAAACAAGCCCTTCTCCTCTCACCTGGTATTGCAGTGATGGGTTGGTTGGTTTTCCTGAGTATTCTTTGGTCCTCTTTCCCATTCTGCTTTTAATACAGAAGCCAGAATAATCCTTTTGAATTTAGATCATATCGCCCCTCTGCTCAGATTCTCCACTGACTTTCGAAAGATCCTGCGTGTTCTAGGCGTCCATTAACTCTTTGACCTTCTTTACTACTATTCCCTTGCTCATCCAGCTCCAGCCACAATGGCCTCATCACTGTTTCGTGAATACTTCAGTAACAGTCTTGCCTCAGGTTCTTTGTACTTGCTGATTTCTCTGCTTTTCCTCTAGATTCCCTTGTGGTTCCCTTTTCCTAAGGGCCTTTACTCAAATGCCATCTTCTCAGTGAGGCTGCCTTTTTGGCCACTCAATCTAAAATTTTAACACCTATTTTTAAACATTTTCTCTATACTCCTTCTCTGCTTTAGTTTTTCTCTTTAAGACTTAACACTCTCTAGATACTATATATTTATATTCTGTGTATTTTTTCTGCTCATTGCCAATCTTCCCTCTCAAGAGGACAGAGATCTTTGTCTGTTTTGTCTATTATTATAATAGCAGTCCCTAGAATAGGGCTTGCCACACACTCAATAAATATTTATTCAGTGAATTTTAAATGACCATTTTGTTGAGTGAACATCAAATGAATCTGGTAACCCTATAACCATCCACACTGGGGAGGAAGGTTAGAGTAGACATGAAAATTTGTCACACAGTAATACTCAGCAGTATAATTTGGCAAAAAATATCAAAAACATTTCCTCTCAGAATCACTAAAATTACTTGAAATCCTTCAGAGCCATAGCTAATGGTCAGGGGTATGATAAGAGTTGCCACATGGCTTGGTGAGGAGTAGGTAAAACTAGGAAAATTCAGTTCTCCTGTGGATATGTCTGGAAAACAAAGTAGTCTTTAGCCCTGTTTGTTTTAAGGTTTCTTGACTGATATCTTAATTGATTGATGTGAATAAAATAAGTAACCCAAAATGTTAGAGCATAAAATAATTTTTTTATGGCTTATAATTCCATGGCTTCCCTGGGCAGTTCTTCCCAACATGGTATTGTCCAGGGTCACGGGGACGGCATCAGGCATCTGAAGGCTTGACCAGGAGCTCAGCCAGACCTCTCAGTTCTATTTTCTTCTATTAGAATAGTCAAAAGTCCAGCCCAGAGACTGTGGAAGGGGAACCGCACATGAAGTGTGATTCATTAACTATCTGCCATGTTGGGTACTTCTATTAGACACCTCCAAAACACTGAATCGCATTCCTTGGGCCTACCTCTGGTTTCATCTGAAACTAAAGTGTATGCTTCTGTACAAGCTCGGGCTGACTTTGTACTTCTCACTTCAAGTGAGAGCCAGATTTTTCAGCTTTCTGCCCCAAATCCTTCTCTGATACCAGGGTTCCTGAAAATACAGGTGAGTTAACTTCTAGGACAACCTTATATCAGTGGGAGATGAAAGCTCCAGCCTCTTGTCCCTTGAGAAGGTTTTTCTGGGAAGCATGATGTATGCATCAGGACCCTCAATACATCTTGACAAATTAAGCTCCTTTTGCCCATAGTGAGAACTTTGGTTAAGGACACTTACATTGGATTTTTTCTACTTTTTGAACTCACTTTCCTTGGTTCCTCATTCCTGTGTCTCTGGATCTCCACCCAAATAAACCACCTGCATTCAAGATCTTTCTGACTGTTCTTTTTTGGGGAAACAAACTTAGGCATTTTATCTAATAATGAGAAAAATCCTTTCATGTTTCATTCATTTATTTATTTTTTTAAAGAGTCTATTTATTTATTTGACAGAGACAGAGACAGCCAGTGAGAGAGGGAAAACAAGCAGGGGGAGTGGGAGACAAAGAAGCAGGCTCCCAGTGGAGGATCCCAATGTGGGGCTTGATCCCAGGGCCCTGGGATCACGCCCTGAGCTGAAGGCAGACGCTTAACGACCGAACCACCCAGGTCCCCCTCATGTTTCATTTAAAGAACAAAGTTGGGACTTCTGAAAATGGTTGAACCTGTGTCTATGAATTCTAGTCTTTCCATTTCAGTAAAAGAGTTTGTAGTCTAAGGGCTGAAAATGTGTTTCAGTGTATAAAGCTAATTGAAGTGATGGGGAAAGTTTAGTCCTTTGTTAAATGGAAACCAACTGGAGATGATGACTCATTGTGTCTTGGCCTTTCCTGCAAAGAAGTTGGATGGCTCCAGATTTAGAAATAGTGCATTTAAATGTGCATGCAACTCCTTTTTTTCAAGATAGATTAAACCTTACTGGAAAGATAATACTGTCCCATTAGGAGAGGTGACTGTTGTAAAATTTTCCTGTTTTAGGAAAATAAAATATTCAGTGCAAAGCCTTTAAATGTGGTGTATAAGTTAAGAGCTGGCACCTTAATTCAGTAAATAATTCAGTTGTTCAACTGAAAGAAGTTTTTATGCAAACTTTGGAAGAGTTTCAATATGTATATGTGTGTATTTACACTACTAGTTGAATTTATATTTGAAGATCTATATTTGAAGTAATGTACTTGAGTTATATTTCTTTTACAATTAATTTGTATATCATCTTCAAAAATGATTTATAGCTACTTACAATATACATAAATGTGATCAGATAGAATGTATTGGAATTAAAATGAAAGAAGAAAGTGTAACAGGGTGGGGCACAGAGCAGATATATATCCAAATATATGTGCTTCTGTGCTGGTCTTTGTCATCTCTATTCCACTTGGGATGAATATAGAAAAATGCCTGCAGAGGGCTGAAGTTCTCCCCAAAATACAATTAAGATCTTTTCTAGCATACAGATGAACATAAAATGGAATCCAAAAGTTCTGCTCTGTGTAGCATGGCAACGATTGATTTAGGTTGAAAACAATTTAAAGCAGTTATAATCAGATACTTGCTTCAGGTGAAAAAACCTCAAAAATAGAATTCTTGAAAAGCCTCCTTTTAACACCTATGGAATACCTGACCTTGCAAGATGCTGTGTTTGTTCAATGTTCACCAAGATAACTGAGATAACTTGTTGTATTGGTTTATTGTTTATAAATCAGTTAAAAGTTCTGGGACATCCTCCAAAAATAACTATTTTCACATTTAAAAAGTTGGTCAGTAACTCTCTTTTCTGGCAATAATGAGCTTGCAGAACCTGTTGTTTGTTCAAGCTACTCACGATTTGAGATAATAATATAACCGCATCATTAGCCTGTAGAACATTGTTCATCTTTCTGTTCTCTATGGGACTGTGTCCAACTCATCTGAAAGCAGCATCTGATCGTTAAGAATCAAGTTATAAAGAATGGTGTGGGTAATAACTTTGCTTTACCCTTGTGGAAAATTTCAACTCTTCTGTCAAAATCTATTTTTGAGAAATTTAAGGATTGTTTTAGGCTGCTGTTCTAGTTGAAGAATAGCTTGAATTCATTTTGGTATTACATGATTTAAAAAAAAATTAGTATGTTTTACAAGCTATCAATTATCTGGGCAGCCAGCCCCAGGATGACATTCACAAACCCTTAGGACTTTCCAAAATTCCAGTTTTTCCAGGTTGAACCCACAATCTCCTTTTGATGCCAACCCAAGAATGTTGATATTAGTTCTTTTTTGTTTTTTCCTTTTATCCACTCAGCCCTGCCCCCAACCCCCAAAACTGTCATTCCAACTCTAGAACTTTGCTTTTGCTCCAGTTTATGCCATTGTAGTAACAGTGTCTTTAGCTAAACCACTTAACCTTTCCATGTCTCATTCCTCCGCTGAAAGCACCTACCTCATGGGGTTGTGGTGATGAAATGAGTTCGTACACATAAACTATAGAGGAAAAAAAATATTTTTTTCTTCTATCCTCCTAGGCCTTCTGGCTGGGGCCCTGTAAATTGGCTGACAAAAAGATTAACTTGAAAACATTTTCTTAGCATGTGCATTGCATACATGGAGCACTCAGAGATGAGGAACTCAAAGGAGTGGTTAGAATTTGGGGTCTATCTACCTAACTTAGCAGGGGAAGCAATGGGGAAGAGCAATTATGGAAAAGCAAATGGCTTTTTGGAAAGATAAATGGGTCCTTAGAGGTATATATGGGAGATGTGATAGTTTGTGACAACGGGTGTCTGGGTGTGGTGCCGACTTCTTGTCTCCCAGAAGCTATTAGAGTGGCTCCTGGGAGGGGATTTGTGACAATTGAGTTCTTTGGGGAGGCCCTGCTTTTAGGCAGATAAGGGATTTCAAGAACTCAAATGCCTTCGGCTCAAAATAATCCTGTCAAAGTGGCATATTTGAGGATGGCATATCCTGATCCCCTTCAGTGTATAAGACTGTGTAATACTCTTAAAGCATTCCTGACAAATAGCAAACACTCTGAATGCATGGTGCTGTTATTTTGATGATTGCTAGGATGGAATTCTGTTCGAGCATCCATAAGTGAAGGTTTGGGTTGAACTTTGTACCAGCGCCTGTGTCCACTGAGTTAAAGGTGAAGAGGATCTGAGGGCGCCTGGGTGGCTCAGTCAGTTAAGCATCTGACTCTTGGACTCTTGGTTTCGGCTCATGTCATGATCTCCGGGGTCATGGGATTGAGCCCCAAGTCAGGCTCTGTGCTCAGCGGGGAGTCTGCTGGAGATTCTCTCTCCCTTTCCATCTCCTTCTGCCCCTCCCCCCTGCTCACACACACTCTCTCTATCTCTCTCAAATAAATAAATCTTTTTTACAAAAATTTTTTTTAAAAAAGGTTAGGAGGATCTTACTCTCTCACTTCTCCTTCTTCCTTCCTTCAAGATTCTGAACCAGTTGAGAGCAAACGTAAGATAGGAGTGCTGGATGGCACAGAGACAAAGTGGGTGGAAGCCGACCTCTGAGCCCCTGGGGCTGTCTGTACAGTAGGCTCTGGAGGCAGCACAAACTGCCATGAGCCAAGAACTCTGCAAGGTCCGGGTGCCCTTCTGAGAGTGCACGTTTGCTTTACGTTTTAAAAATTAAAGCCAAAAGTGCTCTGGCTGCCATGGTAGAAGCTGGGCTTTCTTTTTCCAGCCGACGATTGTACTTCTACTCTCCCCCTTGGCTAAGGAAAAATTGGGTATGAACTGATTTGACTTTGTTAACCTGACACTACTCCCCTATTTACTAGTTGGGTATGAGCTAAATCACGTTACAGAAACCTATGTGGCAGAACTGTCCTATGAAGTTGTGATTCATGTTTCCTCTTTCATTCTAAGGTTAAATCTGAATGTCAGTTCCTTCCTCCTGCTGGTGCTGGGCAAGTAGATGCGGGCCTCGGTCCTTGCGTGTGGGATCTTGCAGACCTGCCAACGATGGGAGGGTGCAGGCTCACACAGAGGATCAGCTCCACCAGGGGTTCACGGAGTTCGTTAAGTTACAACACACACATACAGAGCAAACCACGTGTCTAGAATTTTCACTCTTCTGGGGTTTTTGTTGTTGTTGTTTGTGCATTTTTAATGTCCTCTGTGACATCCTCTGGGTATGCTGAGCTGCTGGCCTGGAGCTAATGCACCTTACGAAACCATGTAAAGTTCCCCAGCATATAGCAACCATTCAATAAACGTCAGTTATTATTATTATCCCTGATCAATAGAGAAATGCGGCCTGCTGGGTACTGGTTTCTCCCTGGTCTACCCCATCAGTTACAGTCACTTGTCTTTGTACAGAAGTTGCTAGTAATTGAGATTTGCTAAGAATGGAAGATTTTTTTCCCTTGGTATTTCTGAGAAGGCAGAAATGTTTGTCAAAGTCTCCAACACTTTGCTTAGAGAAAGGAAATGTTGATGGAAGTTCCTACATTTTGAGCCAAGGCAGAAACACACAGTGCGGATAATGAAGTTTCTATTTATAACATGGATTCATACAGATTTCTCCACTGGAAGAACACAGGCAGTTGGACTACAGATCCCACATGTGTCCAAATATATTTTGTGTGACTTAGCTATTCTCAAGGCTTCCTGGGCCTACAAACACAAGCAGATGGTCCTGGCAGGGGTGACACCACAGCCTGTTTGCTGTAAGCTTCCTCTGGAAGCTTCCTTTGGGGGAGGGAATGTGCACACTTAGTGGGGTGACCATGATCGTGCATCTGTTTTGTCTAGACTGGCCAGTGTTCTTCTGTTATACTAGCGTCTAGAGTGGTTTAACATTTGTCACTCTCAAAAATGTTCCAGTTTAGGTGATAAATTACATGCTTACTTCAACATGAAGACACATCATCTATTCAGCTTGCCAAGGAACAAGTTCTAAAATCACAGAAAAAGATTTCTTTCCTAACGCATTAGACAATTTTGCAATAGAAGCCATAAAACTGATAGAGATCAGGATGATAGATCTATCTCTATCTCTCTAAGAAATGGCTAGAGAATTAAAAGACCCAAAAGACCAAACATAAAGAAATTATTTTTTTTAAAGATTTTATTTATTTGACAGAGAGAGAGACAGCCAGCAAGAGAGGGAACACAAGCAGGGGGAGTGGGAGAGGAAGAAGCAGGCTCCCAGCGGAGCATGGAGTCTGATGTGGGGCTTGATCCCAGAATGCCGGGATCACGTCCTGAGCCGAAGGCAGACGCTTAATGACTGAGTCACCCAGACACCCCCATAGAGAAATTATTAATGAAAAGTCCAGAAGCCTAGCAGGTGATTAACATTAATAGCCCCCAACATTTTGTAGACCTTACTCTTGGGGTCCCAACCAACCAAAATACAGAAGAGGACTCTTGGAGAATGCAGATCGTGCTCCAGGACCGCCATCACTCACCGGTGGTGCTGTGTGGCTCGTGGCTCATGGGTTGCTAGGGTGCCATTTCTTGTGGAGCAGTACACTCCACATCCAGCCAGTTGAGCCCAGCTGAGTCAAGATAGGGGGTGAGTCTGAGGGATTTCTGACTGGCCATTAATCCCCACTGGATTAGGTGGTGAGATGGCCAGAATCAGACAGTGGGGTTAGATCTCTCCATATGGAGATAGCTAAGTCCTTTCCCACTTTCTGAAACTTCGCAGTGTGTTTAAGATGGCAGGATGTGAGAGGTAGGGAGAAGACAGGGAGATTAGTATTGGGGAAGAATCCTTTCAATGGGAAAATCTTTCAGTGGAGGACACAAAGCTGTCAGGCAATTTGGGGAAAAAAGGGGAATTGTCACTATCAGAGTTATCAGTGTGGCTTAGATCCAAATTTGATAAACGTATCCTTTGAGGGATTCTAGTTTTCACAGGATAGCATCCTGTACTCTCTGGGGACAAAGAAAAAAGCCTGGAAAATCCCAACTATACACCTTTACTTTCAGAATTTGGGGGAGTGAAGGGGTTAGGGACAGGATAATAGATGTAGAGGGGAGACAAAGATCATAATGGGAAAGTGTGAAAAAAGATATAAAGTATGTAAATAGATAACATGTAATAATGCTATAATAAAATTATACAAACACACATAGGTTGTATGTACCCACTGCAGGGAAACAGTGATCAGTGATCCTGGGGGAAAAGGAAGGGCACAGAGATGAGCCAACACAGGGCTTTTGGTTGTCTGTGTCATTATTCTCCCCAAATTAAATTGGAAGTGAATACTTTGAAAGCAGTGACAGGACTCAGATTTCCAGGTTCCTGGATTCTTGTGGGGCCTCTAAGAGCCCCGTTACTCTTGGCTTCCCACAGGGGTCAGGCCAGAACTGCATATTCTTGGGTATGAGGTTCACCTTGCTCTTCCCTCCTAGCATGCAATTGCCAAGATTTGCCTAAAACCCAATTATTATTTATTTTGGTTATCATGAATTCTGAGTCACATATTTTCTCTTAAGGAGAATAGTGTGATATATTTTTTTGGTGTGATATTTTAATAAGTAACCTTTTGGGCCAATCAGTGACCCATATGCAGAGGAGAGAGGGTAATGGCCCTGGGAAACGTTTATATTGAGCAGGAAGTAGAATGTGTTGGAGAAAATCCAATAAAGCAGTGGGCGCGTGGCAAAAATGGGCTAGAATGCATGGGATGGGTTTTTCCTAGTTATAATAAGGACTCTATCCCTTATTCACACTTTTCCAGACCAGTGGTTCTTAGAATGTGGTCACCAACTCAGCATCAGCATCACCTTGGTCCCACACCAGACCCACTGAATCAGAAACTTAGGGTCTGGTGCCAGCAATCTGTGTTTTACAAGCCCTCTAGGTGATTCTAAGACACAAACCTAAAGTTTGGTTACCATTTCTCCTGACTCACTTCTTGTTGCCCACAGTGAAGACACCACTGTTAAAAATCACCACTGTTGATTCGAATCAAAAAGAAGAAATGGGAGAACAAAGAGGGTCAACAAAACCCAAGTGAAAGATAGGCCTAAGCTAGTAATTGAAGTAAACTATTAGAGAATGCTAGCAGTAGAATAGACAAAATTAAACATAATGATTTAAAATTATAGAGAATTAAAATTAAGAAAAAGATCTAAGATCATGCTAAAATTAAAATGCAATAAAATAAGCTAAAAGTTAAAAATAGAAGGGGAAAATAAGTAAAACTTCTGATAAAAATAACATCTGCCTCGTATATCCTTCATATCAGGTGCTGTTCTAAGAAAGGTGACTCTTCTAACTCATTTAATTCAATAACCCCATGAGACAGGACCATTACTATTTCCATTTTATAGCAAGGAAAGTCAGGCACAGAAAGAATACATACTTTACCCAAAGTCACACAGCTTGTTAGGTAAAGTGAAGAGCAGAAATCCAGCTAGGAGGGCAATAAAAAAAACATACCTACTAAGAGAGGCCAGTTAAAAATAAAAATAAAGCTCGTGAGGTTAATGAGTTTAAAATGAAAGGTCAAGGGGCGCCTGAGTGGCTCAGTCAGTTAAGTGTCTGACTCTTGATTTCAGCTCAGGTCATGATCTCAAGGTCCTGGGATTGAGTCCCGCATCTGGCCCTGTGCTGAGCATGAAGTCTGCTTGTCCCTCTCCCTCTGCTGCCCCCCCCATTCTCCCTCTCTCTCTCTCTCTCTCTCTCTCTCTCTCTGGAATAAATAAGTAAATAAAATCCTTAAGAAAAAAAAATAAAATGAAAGGTCGAGAAATAGGAGAGGAAAAAAAATACCGGTGGGGTGGGAAACAGAGAAGAAGCAAAGAGGCACAAGGTCTCTAATGGAGTGTGGAGGTGGGTGTGCTTTCCCAGCATCAAGGCAGAGGGCTGCACTGTGGCTTGTGAAGAAGAGGGTGGAGAGCCTGGCACACCCTCATGGCTTTCCTATCATTTGACCCCCTCTCAGGACCTTTCAGCTCTCTACTGAAGCTGGAAGCAGATCTTTTCAGACCAACAAATACCCTTTCAATACAAATACCATACCTGTTACTGTGCTGGGGCCTCACTTGTTTCTTTTTTAGCAAAACTGGAAAACCTTTGGTTTGTCCTGGCTAACTGGGAGTTAATTTGCTTTGTCTCAGTTGAAAATTTTTGTCTTGTTTTGTCTGAATCTTGGGTATGATGGCTTCAGCACTTCTGAAGACACAAAATTTTCACTCACCATTCAGCAGAGATCAGAACCTGAATGAAGCTTATTGAAATAACTAATAAGATTATCTGGGTTTCACGACAATTAGAATGGCTTTTTCTATTTTAAGTTTCGTTAAGTGTGTTTCCCCTTCTTATTTCTTATTCTGACTCTTCAGTGAAGAGGAACTATTATGATGGTCCAAGAACAAGGACAGAATATCAGGGCAGCTCACATCCCAGCAAGCCACCTATCTCGGAGGTGAAGAGAGAAGAATGAGGATACATCCAGATGTGTCCTGGATTGCAGACTTAGGATAAATTGCCTAAAGCAATAGATAATAAATAGTTGTCTTGAAAGGTGGTGGGAAGTTATGGGTTTACTCTCCTTTAGGAGAAGACCAAAGAGAGGTAGATTCCTTCCTCAGCACAATGATCAAAGCTGGGTGAAATGCAAAGTCAAAACTGCAATCGGGGGCTGCTATTTCTATGGAGTACAAAACTGGTACTCGTACTACTTTTGAAAGAAAATGTCTAGAATTAATGTTTTCTTATACTAAAATGGAAAAAAGAAATATTAGGAATAACAAAACTGAAAGGGAAAGATTAATTGTGCGATATTAATATGATTCAGAGTGCATACATTTTAGTTAATAATGCTTTGATTTGGTAATATGTATATAAAGTACAAAGAATTTTAAACTACCAACAAATATACTGTTAAGGTGAATTTTCCCTCCCACTTCTGTTCTGTGGGTTTTTCCATCTAGCAGGCAATGAAATATATATTGTTAAATTTTGTTCAAAGATTTTTTAAAAAATGCATTTTTAAGTTTATTTATTTAGTGATCTCTACCCCCAATGTGGGGCTCAAACTCATGAACCTGAAATCAAGAGTCGTATGCTCTTCTGACTGAGCTAGCCAGCTGCGCCTAATTCGAAGATTTTTAAATGTTTTGAATTGATCAATTATTTTATATTTAATTTTATTTTCAGAGAGGGGTACATTATGGATCGCCTTATAACAAAATTCCTGGGCATTTAGCTCTGCTTTACTTGACAGATGCCAACAAACAACCTTTGCTCTGCATTAGCACTGAAGAACCAGTATTTCCTCTGAAATAGAATTTTCTAGATCTTGGAATAAACATATGAGTAGAATCTGGGACGTCTTTTGCTATTAAATACAGCTTGACAAAGGGATTTTTAATAAATATATTGGAGGATGCCATAGGACCAGCCTCAAAAAAAATGAGGGCAAGAATAATAATGATGACTATGTGCTGAGTCCTTCAGTGCATTACTTCCAATTTTGAAGCTGATAGATTCACAGCAACTCTGAAAGGTAAACATTAGCATGCCTGTTTTAGGATTCAGTAACTTACCGAAGCTCTGCAGTTGGTAACAGCCCGAATTTAAACTCAGGCATTTCCAGTCCCAGTTTCTCTTTTACCATATTCTCATACTGGTCCATGCTATTTCTTAAAAGGGGATGGCATATGGAACTGCTAAGATCAAAAGAAAGGAGGAAAAAAAGGGATCAGTGTAGGAAAATATCTAGGGAGAAACCATGGTGTTCAAAGGCGGCTGGGTTGGTTATTCAAAAAGGGTTTTGTTAAAAAGAACTATTCCATGATTTATATAGCATCGCAAACTAATTACTTCCTGTTTGCTGGAGTCATTTTCTCTAGTATTTATAAGAATTCTGTTGTCACAGTAGATCTCCTCTGGGAGGAGGATATATTTTTTTTCCCTTTCTGGATGTTTGTGCTGTTGTATCTGCAATTTCCAGTGTTGGTTCACTGGACCTGGATATTCTGTAACTAATTCCTGGACAATTAGGCTGAAGGGTAAGTATATTGGATGCAAGATCCCCACACTGGCCCTAAGCTTTGTGGTTACTGTTGGGGCATCTGTGAATATTCTAATGGTTTGCCAAGAAAAAGACTATAATAGTTATCTATTGTTGCATTTTAGTTACCGTAAAGCAGCATTCATTATGGTACAGTTACTGTTGGTAGGGAATCCGGGTGCCTCTGGTTCAAGGTCTTTCACAGGTTTGCGGTTAAGGGCTTGGCTGGAGCTGTAGTCATCTCCAGGCTTGACTGTGGGAAGATCTACTTCCACACTCATTCATGTGGCTTTTGGTTGGAGACATCAGTTCTCTGCCACACGAGGCTCTTCACAGGGCAGCTCACAACATGGCAGCTGACTCCCTAAGAAGCAAGCAAGAGAACAAGAAAGGGTGCTTAACATAGAATTTATAATTTTTTGTAATTCAGTCTTGGGGATTACATGTCATCCCATCTTTTTCTGTTCTGTTTGGTTCTATGCCTTATAGACAGGTCAGTAAATCCTGCCCGTACTCAAGGGGAGGGGACAGCACAAGAGCAGAGCAGCAGTGTACAGGGGTCCTTGGGGGCTATAACCGAGGGTGCCCACAACAAAGACACTATACTGTCATTGCCTTCTCCTTTAGAACTTGTTTACTGCTTTGTTCCTCTCTTTAAATTATATTCTATAAAAAACTAGGGCTGTGTCTATGTTGTTTACTATCCTAACAAGTGTGGTACCTAATATGTAGTCAATAAGTGCTTAATAAATGAATAGGTTAAAGGATAAATTTTAAAAGTGGTTATGGTTATGGTTCTCATACAAGTTAATTAATCTGTCAAATTTTTACTTAGCTCACTAATTATTGAGAGAACAAGTAAGATACTATAAACCACTCAAATGAAAATTCAGAGTACCAACTGTTTATTGTCACATAAGGAATGCTGCAGTGATTTTTACAAGTGGGTGCAAACTAGCCAAACTGATCAATATTCGCAGGGCAATAATCAATGGCATTCACAGGACACAATCTGCATTTGTATGGCCAGAAATTGTTCTCATTACTAGCAGTTTTCTACAATTAAATTCTGTCTGTACAGTGTTGTGAAATAATATGGTTGAAGGCAAAAGCAGAGATAACCTGTACTGATGAACTTAGTGGGCTCACTAAGTTTCAAAATCTTCCAGAATTTTTTCTTACAAATGAATGGTACAGACGAAGAAAATGCACCCCGAGGAAAGGCCAAGTAAGAGGATAGTCTTAGCTCTTTTCTCTTCAAATTCATATAAGCAATTGGGACACTTAATAGGACTTAATATTCCTTGATTATTAGAGAACAGTTTAAACATGTTAGACTATCACAGATGGATCTCCTCACCTTCACAGTGCTATTCCCTGTACATGGTGCTTGACCTTGTGAGATAGTATCTCTGGCAATAGAGTAAGAGCAAACCATTTCAGTTCTTCAGGGATTGATGGGGTCTTATAGTAGATTCCAGGGTCTATGAGATCTAGGGTTCTGTCAACAATTGCCAAACATAGGTGGACCAGCTACATAAAAATCTTGGTGGGGAGTGTATGACTGTCGGAAGGTTATGTCTTTGTCAAGAATTTTTACTCATGGGCTCTATCCTAAACCTACTGAATCTAAATGTATTAAAGTGAGGCCTAAATAATCTTCAGGTACTCCTCAGAGCATTCTGTGTGACCAATTTTATTATGCACTAGTCTAGATCATTTCTCATTGAAGTCATTCATGGTTCTGTGGCCATGACCAAAATGCATCTAAAGAGTTTATGGAGCCTTTGAGTCTACCATGGAGAAATTATAGGTGGCTTTCCCTTTGAGTTTTTCCAGGTGAATTTGGGAATAAAGATCCTTGAGAAAACACATTATGCTATCAACTTAGCTGTAAAATCATTACAGAAAAAAAAAAGTAACAAGAGGTCTGACTACAGATCTCTTGCTGTATCCTCAAACCATAGACCATGGTTATTACAGAATTAATTTTCATAGCCTCAGTAAAAAGCCTTTTGATAGTATCAGTCCATGGAAGCTTCAACAGATTTGCAAAATGTCCTCCTAGGTCCTACTGGAATAAGTGAAAGACAATTATTTACATTTTTTTCTACCATACAAATTTTGCTGAATCATTTCACTATACTCGAAAAGCTACAACTATTTGAAATTCAAATGAACATTTACCATCTGTGGTCTTCATTAACATTGTAATGGTATCATGATTTCAGATATTTCGGTTGATGAATATTAGTTTTCTTGAGCTTTATATCCACTAGTTTTAATTTTGTAGTCCATAAAGCATAACAGGTAATTTAGAGCATATATACACATATACATGGTATATATATGATGTAAATCTTAGAGTGAGAAAAGATGTTAGAATGATTAATTCCAGTATCCTTATCAGAAAGGGGAATGGTTATGAACTGAATTGTGTCCCTGCAAATTCATATGTTGAAGTCTAACTCCCAGTACCTCAGAATGTGACTGTGTTTGGAGACACGATCTTTAAATAGGTAATTAAATTAAACTGAGGTCATTAGGGTAATTCCATATGAAATGTGTCCTGATAGGAGAAGTTTGGACACAGGCATTGTCTTAGTCCGTTTGGGCTGCTATAACAACTTGTCATAGACTTAGTGGCTTATAAACAACAGAAATTTATTTCTCATGGTTCTGGAGGGTGGGAAGTCCAAGATCAGTGTACCAACAGATTTGGTGTCTGGTGAGGACCAGCTTCCCTGTTCACAGACTGCTATCTTTTCACCATGTCCTCAATGGTGAAAGGGGCAAAGGCTCTCTGTGGTCTCTTTTATAAGGGCACAAATCCCATTCATGAGAGCAACACCCCCATCACCTAATCACCTCCCTAAGTACCCCCCCCCTCCTAAATCATCACATTGAGGACTAGGATTTCAACATAAGAATACTGAACATAAGAATCAACATAAGAACATTCATCTATAACAGGCATGGACAGAGTGAAGATGATGTGAAGACACAGGGAGAAGACGGCCGTCTGCAAGCGAAGTAGAAAGGACTCAGAGGTGATTAACTCTGCTGGCGACCTCGATGTGGGACTTTTATCCTCCAGAATTGTGAGAAAATAAATTGCTGTTGTTTAAGCAACAGCACTTTGTTATTGCAACCATAACAAAATAACATAGGAATCGAATTGCCCAAGGTTAAAGAACCAATTAGCTGTAGGACTGAGACTGAAGTATCTAAGTCTTCTTCCTCTCAGTTTGGTATATTTTCCTTTTTGTTATAATGCTATTCATACATAAAAAACTAATTCTTAAAAAGCTTTAGTTATGCAAAGTCATAGGACTGTAACCGAGTAGTTTGAAGATTGTTCTTGTTCTTCATTCACCTTCAACATTAGATGGTCTTAACAAATGTTGGATATCAGCATGGGATTGAACATTAAGTATTGTACATTTATGCCCTGAACTCCTAAGACTAAGGATTGCACCATTTCAAAGATATAGAGCCTATTAAAAATGAAAAACGCTGACACTTGTTATTATAATAACCTCATCTTTGGCATCACTTCCGCTCACCAGTTTCTCAGCTTACTTTCTTATGTACTGTGTGTAGTGTCTGCAATCCCACAGCTTTCTATGTAATTTGAATCCAGCTTCGTACTACCATTACACATAGCTTTTTAGCCTGTAGTTATAGCTGAAAACTTTAAATTTGGTTTTCAAAGATTTAAACAGAAGTTTCAGGATTCTTTGACAGAGTGAGAATTTTTTTTTGACTACCTTAGAATTTTGTTCTTTCCATACTTCCTCTCTAATTTGCCCGCCAACTTAAAGACCCTAAGGTAATTATTGAATTCAGTTTTGTAAAGTCATTAGGGTCTTTCCAGATCATGAATGAAAAGCAAATGGAAAATGTGTGTTGTGAAAGTAGAGCCACAAGTCCTGCAGCACCGGTGTTAGGTCGAGTTGCCAGATAAAACACAGGATGCCCGGTGCGATATTTGGGACAGAGCTACACTAAAAAATTATTCATTGTTTTACTGAAGTTGGAATTTGAGTGTCCTGTATTTTATTTGGTAGATCTGACAACCCTAATTTTATGTGATTTAATAACAGATTGAATACCAAGATTTCTCCATGTAATGAAGGACCCCAGAATGTATGCAGAAAAGGTTGTGTGAAGCACATTTGATGCTTAGTTTCTCAGAACAGAGACCCATTTATTGGAGAAGCAGTGATCTAAATAAAAAATAGATTGTTAATTAACAACATCTTATAAAAACTACCAAACTACCTGTTAATAAAGGAACACACAAGTTATTTCTTATTGCATTAAGGGAGGTCACTATATTGGCAGTGCTTTGACAGTGTGTCAGGAAGGGGAGGTGAAAGGCAGGGTATTTGTAAGGCTTGGGGAATCTAGTTTAAGGCAGGTTTTTCAATGTGGTAGGAGGGGTGATGAGGATTGGGCAAAGCTTATGAAATAATAGTTTAGGATTGGTGGACCCAACAGTGAAGGGTTTTAAAGTTAGCCTTGAAGAATAAACAGCCTTTGATGAGACTGATGAATGATCTTTTAACTCTGATGAGGGCACGTTTAGTGGTTGATTATTTGGATAAATGGATTTTTAGAAAGTTCTTGTAGCAGATAATAAATAACAAAAGCAACAATAACAATAACAGTAGCAGAACAATGAATTCAAAGTTATTTGGAATTTCATCTTTTGGAGCAAGAATTTTGTAAACACAGAGTATTCTGTAGGAAGTCATCTTAATGTAGTCAGAAAGCTGCATAGCCATAGATCATTGGTTCTCTAAGTGTGGTCCAAGGACCACTGAATCCTGGCATCCTTTTAGGAGGTCAACAGAGTTGTCTCTTTTCCAACTGCATGTCTGTGTGAGGCCACATTTTCTTGATAAATTTCAACCAAGACAACGTATTCCAAGGACTGAATCAGATGAGGACCTCTCCTCGATTAAGCCAGACATTAGGGATTTGCAAAATGTTAACACTGCTGTTTTCATTGCATTTTTTGTTTGTGATTGTCAAGAACTATAAAGGGTCTGAGGTTTTACTCTACTTGCAAGTTAACAGATTAACTTGCCACAGTTTAATGGAGGCTGGCAGAAGATATGAGACTCCTGTGTCAGAATTGAAGGACTTTATTATTCACAGCAAAACCATAGCCAGAGTGTCGGTATGTTTACATCAGTTTCCCCCAGTGAGTACCAGTTCCACAGGGGCAGCACAGCCAGGCCTGGATGGATGCCTGGACACACAGTGGGTTGCATGACAGGAGAGACAGACTGAGCGTGGGAGACCTGCCATTCATAGCTGGCAGTAAGCAAGCCTGCTTTTTGTCCTGGAGGGAGACCCTACTTGACCCTGCAAGGCTACTTGCTGCCTGTGCCACCATGAGAAAACCTGAGTAAAGAGCTGTTTGAGCTTTGCCTTCTTGACATATGTAGCAAGTTGTCTTGAAGCATGAGACATTTGTGAAGGCATGTCATTCAACAGTTATTTTTCATAAAAATATTTATGTTAACATATACATATGTTGCTATTTTAAATAAATAATATATAAAATTCTCCATTTTGATTTGTAATTGATAAATATCAATAGTTGCAACCACTCTAAAACTTGCTCTTTGGGGTCCTCAGTAATTTTTTTTAAGAATATGAAGATGTCCTGAGACAGAAAGTTTGAAAACTACTCTTGCAGTGAATTTGACTTCTCGACATTATAATCCTCATAGTTCCTTCATCCTAGTCCTAGCGATCACTTATTTATTGCTGCCAAAGAATGCCAGTGGGTTTATGCAGTGCATGTTCTAGAATAAGCTCTTTTAAATGTTTCCTTGATACCTCACCACTGCTGGTCCTCCCTGCGCTGTATGATCCTGGGAAGGCTAGAAGTAGGTGGCTTCTGAGAGAGGTGAGACATTCCACTGAAGGCCCTGCTAACTGAATTTTGCAGAGGGGCTTTTGGCTTTCTATCCCTCACTACGTGGTGTCAGGATGGGCAGAGTCAAGTCTGAACTTTGGCTTACTGACATACGCCGCTAGTTAATTTTTCAGGTCTCTTTTGTTAGAAATCCTCTGAACAGTTTTTGTTTGTTTTTTCCTTTGGATTTCTCTTTGTTCTTCATGTTTATTCAGTAAATCTTCTTTTCTCTCAAGTTTGTCTCACAGGAATCTTTGTACTTTTTTGTTATGCATATTTATCTGATATATATTTATATAGAAATGTGTGAGATATACATATGGATCACAGGACTCCTTGGCCAGATTTGTATTTTGACAGCACAGGGCTTCTCAGCTGTCTTTGTCTCCTTTCTTATTTGCATTTTCTCAGTATAAAACATCCCAAGGTCTTGTTACAAAATAGCCGCTTAATGATCACCTAGCACTGTCTAGAATATGGTAACGTTGAAGTTCCAAACCACAACACAGGAAGTTTACTTTCTAACTTACACATGTCTATAATATTTCTTTAGTAATGAGCAGGTATTACTTTTTTCAAACAAAACAAATTACCTTACTTAGAAAAATGGAAAAGAGATTTTTAAAAAAATATAATAATTAATTGGCAGCATAGACTTTGAATGCCTCCATTCAAATTCAGATGGAATACAAACCATTAGATGGCAGGTTCCTTATGTTCAGGAGTTATGTCTTATTCATCTTGCTATCCTGAACACCTAAGAAAGTGTCTGAGCATACCATTGGTGCTCAATAAGTCTTTATTAAAGAGATAAATAATAACAAAAATTTATTAAGTGCTAATATCACAAAGTCATAAAGCATCCTTATGGAGTTATCTTCTTACTAGGTCATTTGAACTTCACTTTTCAGACTTCCAGATTCCTGAACAAAATTTTGAAGCTGAATGCATACAAAATTCCATAACTGAATGTATCTGAACTATTCAGTTGAACTGTCTAAAAATTCTGTTTTTGTGGAATGGTCAGATAATGGCTATGTGATTTATGCTAAATAATTCTAGGTCAGTGTTAATTTTTTTGTTACATATAATTTAATAGAGGTAAAATAGGGCAAAGAAAACAGGTAGTGGATCCCTCAAATGAAACCACCTCATTGTGCTTCTGTATTGCTGTAAAGGAGTTAGATTTGGGGTGGGGAAAAGATACTATGATATGTCAGAGACCTATGAGGTGTTTTGTTTATATTTTGTTTCTGAACCACTCATGTTAATCAGGGACTAGAGGGAGGAGAGTGTGAATTTGGACCAGAGTCTTGAAACAAATACAGAATGCTGTAGAGTTATATAGTCCTCTCTGAAAACTGAAGCAAATGGGTGCATACTATTCCATTTTATGCTTGTGGTCTTAAAATAGATCATTTAACCCTATTTCTAATGGGAAGTGCAACCCAAGAAGAGGAAGCACTAGTTCAATTAGTGATAACCACCCAGGCCAATGACCACTTCAGTGGTGCTACCCAGCCTCTTTGTTTTAATTATTCCATTGAAATCTTCCTTTCTGGAAATAATATATTTTATGGCTGACAACCTTTTGATTCCTAGAAATATCTGATTCTCATCACCTCTCATCCCCAAATAAGCAAACATAGGAATATTTTATAGGTGAAAGCAAACACTGGATACAAGTCCTGCAAGTTTATGGGTGGCTTAAGGTGGAAGACGTGCCTGCAACAATGTATTCCTAACTGTTTTTACTTAAACCTCACTTGGAAATGGATTGAGCATCATGACCCGATGAAACACACGCACGCACACACCTGAAAGAGGAGTTTTATAAATTAATATTTATTTACCTTTGATATTCAAAATTCACACTAATGTTTTTATTTTTTATTCTGTTCTATATTAGCAAAATATTGCCACAAACCATTAAATTGGTTTCCTGATATACCAATAGAGTCCCACCTGTAATTAAATTATTCATACATAAACATGGAAAATCTTTATTTCAATAGGGCTGATTCTAAAATGTAAACAAGTACAATTGTCTGTAGAAATGAAAACTTGTAGGAGAACGTGCCTAGTTGAACAGAAAGCCTCAACAATATTTTGTGATCAATTGAGGGAAACTCAGAAGGAGTGCCTGAGGGTGGGATTGTATTGCTGATTAATCTAGGTTGTTTCAGAAGCCAATGCCTTCTCTAACTTCTGTTTACCATGTTTCAAATCTACACATGGAACATTACTTTGATTGTTTTTAAAATGTGTCGCTTATTTTTCTGCGGCCTTGTTTTTGCTAACAGGCTTTTAATAATCATAATTTTTTTCAAGAATGTAAATCTCATGGTTGGCAAGAGATATAAAGCAATCTTTTGCCAACCATGTCTATACATATCTGTATCTATCTGTCTATCTGAATGTTAAGTGATTTTAAGTCTAAAAGCAAAGCAGGGGATTGGAAATGCTGAAGGAAGACAATTGCAATTTTAAATAGGATCATCAGGGAAGGTCTCAATGAGAAGGTGACATTTGTGTTAAGATCAGAAGGTTTGGAGAGCAAGACATGTGGGTGGGTATTTAAGGAAGAACTTTCCAGGCCAAGGGAACTGTGACTGCAAAGAACCTGATGCTGGAGCTTGTCTAGTGTGTTGGAGAAGCAGCAGGGAGGCCACTGGGGTGAGGCAGAGTGAATGAAGGAGTGAATGGTAGAAGATGACATAAGAGCAGTCACCTTGGGACAATTGTATAGGACACTGTGAGCCACAGTAATGATTTTGGCTTGTACTTGGAGCAAAACATGAAGCTGATGGGAAGTTGGGAGCAGAAGAATGAAAACATTCGGGGCGCCTGGGTGGCACAGCGGTTAAAGCGTCTGCCTTCGGCTGAGGGCGTGATCCCGGCGTTCCGGGTTCGAGCCCCACATCAGGCTCCTCCTCTATGAGCCTGCTTCTTCCTCTCCCACTCCCCCTGCTTGTGTTCCCTCTCTCGCTGGCTACATTCATCTTACATTGGATAGGATCTGTCTGGCTTCTCTGTGTGGGGTGGGGGGCAGTGTGGGAGCGGGGAGACCGTTTACAATAAGCTGTGCAAAAGATAACGTTGGCTTGGCCGGTGAGGTAGCAGCAGAGTGGGAAGTAGTAGGACTATGAGTCTATTTTGAAGGTGCAGCTGGCAGTATTTGCCTACGGATTGGACATGGGTGTGGCAAAGAGAAGAGTCAAGAATGACTCTGAGGATTTTGGCCTGAGTTACTGGAAGAACCCTTGTAGACCAATTAAATAATGACGAACAACCTCAATGGAAAAATAGGCCACAATATAATTGAACTTAAACAACAAGTGATTCTTTAAGGCAGTATATTTTTAGCAGACCTTTTATCAAAGATAAGTGCACAAATCCTAAGGGTATAGCTGGATGCATTTTCACAAAGTGAACAAAACACATCCATGTAACCAGAACCTAGATCAAAAAACAGAACATCACTTGTACTCAAGGAAACACCCCCCTCCCCCGGCCTGAGGTGATTATTTTTAAAACTAACTCTGTATTTAACTCAACATGTTAAGCCTTTTCTGCATAGCTAATGATGTCGAGCAACAGACCACAGAGTAGGGGATATCTTCAGAAATTAGGAGAGGAAGAGTTTAAGAAGCCTGCCCACAACCGTGTGATGGGAATTAGTCATCCGCTTGATCTCATGAAATCCATACTGAAAAGTTCTTTCCTAATAATACAACGTGAGACAGACACAAAGTAAAAATAGATACATTTTCTGCATAGATGTCAAAATTAGAAAGTTCACTAAAAAGTTGTTAAGGGAAAAAAAGGAGCCCTGAGTTGACAAAAAAGAAACTTTGAAAAACTGAAGTTGAATATTCTAAGGTCCAATGATCTGTACTTTTAAAGTAAAGCATTTGTTATCTGGAAAGCTTGGTGAAGGCAAGGATCAAATTAAGAGGAATTAGATGCTGAGTCTGAAAACTGAACTTGGAACACAGAAACTAAGTTACAGTTTTTTTCAGAAGTTACATATGAAGAAATATCTGAGCCAAAATGGGTGTGTGAGGGACTGGAGGTGGAAGGGGCAGGAGAAATAAGAAATGACATTAAGTTTCTAGGTGACTATTTCAGCCTCCTCCCCTTCCCATCCCCCAGATACCTTGGAATTAAAAATCTTACAGTAGGAAGAGAAGAGTCCTTGATTTTGGAAATAATATAGCAAATAGCTTATTTCTGATTGGCAAAAGACCCTGTAAAGACTTTATGCTGACAACAAAGAAGTATTTATGCAAATATAATTTTTTTCTTCTTCTTAGGCAATATGGAAGAAAAAAAAACATTTTAGAACTCTGAGAAATGACTAGAATTTGTCAAAAGCCAATTAAGGACCTTTTAGTGATTAGCGGAAAGCAGCAGGGCAAGCCTGTGAATTGAAGCCAAAGAAAGACTCTATCAATATGTATTGATCCCTTCTGCCCAGAAAGACACTATACTACTTATTAATATGCCTAACTATTCTTCGAGTTATCTTTCTTAATTTTATAGGCTGGGTTTCATTATTTTGAGTCTGAGGTTGTGTCTTTTGAAGTCATTTAACAGGCTTGACAATTGAATGCCTAAAACCTGAAAACAGAGACATCAGATATATCATACCTTGATAAATTATCTAGATAGTTTATCTCTAAAAGGCCAGCTTAAAAAGATACTCATACTTAGAATCCTCCCGAAGAGATTCTTGAAATTAGATTTCCATCTAAACAAATGGTAATCATCATGCTTTTATGAATTACCCAAATGAGACTCATTATGTGAAATGTTTTATATTCAGAAAATCTTTCAACAGTTCTCTTTTGGTTTATTTTACCTATTCTAAGTGATAGTTGTGGCTACGGATTTATGTATCAGAAAATTTAGATATCTTCCAGTGATGTCTGTAACTCTTTCAGTTGTGTTCATGGGGCTGTCCAGTCTTCCTTTTTTATTAATATTCTAATCATCTTCACAAGTACTTACAGATACATCTGTCCAATACTAGACTGAATGACCTGCATGTTCTTGATGGCAAGAGCAATAGGAATTTTGTTTACTGCTATATTCCAGTTAGTAACCATACAAAGTTGGGTATAAAGTTGGTACTTCTTCAGTATTTGTTGAAAGAATGAATGAATGAGTATCAAACTTTTGGTGGCCGTGATAAGACCCTGAAGTTTGTCTTTATTTTTCTTCGCTCTTCTGGCATTGATACCGTCTACCCACAGCATTCTGTCGGGAAGCCTATCTGATGACTGGGAAACATGGAAGTTTAAATCACCCAAGCTGTGTTTGCCATGTGCACTTATGCCAAGCCCAGCGATACACCTGGCTCCGCCTCAAATATCCATGTGTTATTGCAGACACGTAATGATGTGAGTGGGATTGTGTGTGAACGTGCTCTTGAAATTTTTGAAATAAAAAATATTTTAGTGCAGCCACATTCAATCATCCTTCACTTAATTTCAGATCCCTGTCTCTGAAAATGCTATTTTGTAGTCACATGATTTCTACCGAATAATAAAGTAAGTGAAAGGCACCGATGGTACCCTGTCTTCCCTGGAACCATCTCTATCAATTGTCCAATATTCTTTTGAAAAAATAAAAAACCAAAACCCTATGATGAGTATTTCTAAGGTGGTTTTGATTCTTCCTATCTCCCCTACCCCAATTATTCAGCAAAAAAGGAAAGAATGTCAATATTTGTCAAGTGTCCTCATGTGACAGACACCTCATGTGTAGGAGCTAATTTAACTTTGCAGCAGTGCTGGCATGTAGGTGTTACTTACCTAATTTGCATATGAGACTACTGGAAAAGAAGTTACCTGCCCAAGGGCACGTGGCTAATTGAGCATCAGAACTAGGATCTGAATCTGCCTGTTTGATTCTAAAACCTGTGCAGTATCCTCAACATCTCAGTGCAATCAGTGTGCTGGAATTCACACAACTAAGAAAGATCTCGAATTCATTTAAGCATCTTCTTTTTTCTCACCTGTATTTTCATTACTGCACTGTTGATTTTTTTTTAAGATTTTATTTATTTATTTGACAGAGATAGAGACAGCCAGCGAGAGAGGGAACACAAGCAGGGGGAGTGGGAGAGGAAGAAGCAGGCTCATAGCGGAGGAGCCTGATGTGGGGCTCGATCCCATAACGCCTGGATCACGCCCTGAGCCGAAGGCAGACGCTTAACGACTGTGCCACCCAGGCACCCCTGCACTGTTGATTTTTTATCCCCACTAAGGGAACTTTTCAAAAAAGTAATTAATAACATGTAATTAAAAACTATACATGTGTTTAAGTATCTACTTTGCCTTTTCAGTTTCCCAGCTTATTTAGTTCTAAAAGGCAGGATTATTGAAATAAACTTTTCAGTGTATAGAAGCATTCTCATAAGAAAAAGTTTCCTTGCTCTTGAAAATATTTTTGTTGGAGCAACATAGAGGGGTACCACAGAAGCCTATTTGAACGAATTACTTGAGTCAGCAGCTCTGTACAGACACAGTCTGAAAGATTCGTGAATTCAGGTATACATTTTTTTAAAAGGAGACCTAAAATTTCAGAGTTCCAGCCCTGTTTGGAGGCATATCTTAAACATTTATCATATACTACTGTTTTCTGACTATGACTAGTTTCTTAAGATGTTGAAACAGTGAACTTACCTTTGCACAGAACACATACATAATGCTTCCCAAGGGTTATTTGGGCTGGGAATTTCAATGTCTATTACTTCCATAAAATTCAGATTAAAAAAAAACTAACATTATGTAATACAACGTTTGCTTCTAAATGCTTCCTGGAGGGGGCAGTGAAAGAGGAAAATACTAACATTTTGGTAGATAGGACTATTTTATTAAAAATCAGTTCTAAAAGAGATGGGTCATAGCTGGGAAAAAATATATGAACAGATATGTGTTTAATCCATACCCTCAGCTGCAACAATTTGAAGCCTTTGTAAATATATGGATACATACATACACAGATATGTAATTATACATAATGCATTTATTCACAGCTACATATAAAATTGATGAGTTTTTATTTGGTTTATTTTCAGAAAATAATAGTCCACAAAAAGCACTGAATGTAAGCTATAGCCATCTTAGCTATTCAAAGGATGTTTTAACCCCCATCGTCATCAGACATTTACAGTTAAATATATTTTGATTCAATGTTTTCTTCTACACAAGCACAATAAAGAGAGCATATTTTTATTCCAATAATTGAAATATGTTAGAAATAATTCATATTTGTTTTCTCATCCTGCAGTATTTTTGACTCATTGTATTTGTTTATAATGTCTATATTATATGACATTGGCCACAGAAACATTTTTCTAGATATGTCTCCTCAAGTAAGAGAAACAAAAGTAAAGTTAAACTATTGGTACTACATCAAAGTAAAAAGCTTTTGTACAACTATGGAAATGGTCAGCAAAACAAAAAGGTAACCTACTGAATGGGAGAAGATATTTACAAAAAATGTAAGAGCTTATTCAACTCAACACTGAAAAACCCCAAACAATCTGATTAAAAATGGACAGAGGATTTGAATAGACATTTTTCCAAAGAAGACATACAGATGGTCAACAGACACATGAAAAGATGCTCAGCATCACTAATCATCAGGGAAATGAAAATCAAAACCACAATGAGGCATTACCTTACATGTGTCAGAACGGCTAATTTAAAAAAAAAGAGATAACAAGTGTTGGTGGGATGTGAAAAAGGAATCCTTGTGGACTGTTGGTAGGAATATAAATTGGTACAGCCACTGTGGAGAACAGTATGGAGGTTCCTCAAGAAATTAAAAATAGAACTACCATATGATTCAGTAATTCCACTAGTGGGTATTTACCCAAAGAAAATGGAAACACAAATTTGATATATGCACCCCTATGTTTATTGCAGCGTTATTTACAATAGCCAAGATATGGAAGCAACCTAAGTGTCCACTGAAAAATGAATGGATAAAGAAGAAGTGATATATATATATATATATATTTTGGAATTTAAGGAACAGAACAAACAAAGAAAAAAGGATACCAACCAAAAAACAGACTCTTAAAAATAGAGAGCAAACTGGTGGTTACCAGAATGAGTAGGTGGGGGGATGGGTGAAATAGATAAAGGAGATCCAGTACATTGATCTTGGTGAGCACTGAGTAATGTATAAAGTTGAATCATTTTGTACACCTGAAACTAATATAATACTATATATTAATTATACTTCCATAATTTTTTTTAATTTTAAAAATTCATTTCTCTTTTCCACCTTGCAGTATTTTTAACTTATTATAAGGACTCAGTGTATGTTTGTATAGTTGAGCTATGATCTTGTATTTTGCCACAGTTGTGCAAAAATTGCAATCCTTTCTACTCTAATCAGATCCACTAAGTCCAAGTGTTTAGAATTAACTTTGTGTATTACATGAATTACCTTTGTCATATGTAGGGATTTATTTTAAATATATTGAACTTGGAAACTTCAAAACATTCATAGTTTTTTGTTTGTGTTTTTTTTTTTTTTTACTTTCTGGAAAGGGTAGAGGAAAGAACATCATCTTCTATTGAATACCTGCTATGTACTGTCCCAGGTAACTTGCATAAATATTATCATAGAGTTATAACATTGTTCATATGCCAGTAGCCAGTGCTAATATTACCAGTCCCTATTAAAACCAAGAGAATTTGCTTTATCTTATTCAGTTCAGTGGATCTTGGATTGCAGACTAGACTTCCAAATAGTTACTAGCTATTTTCTTAATTTCATGTTTGAGAATCATGGATTTTAGAGCAGTATTCAAATAACTATCCATGGCTTGAATTTTCTTTGTACAGTCTCATTAAGTATTTATTCAGCAGAGGCTTACGTTCCTTGCCACAGGGGGTAACTCAGTACCTCCTGAGGTAGTCATCCCACCTATGAACCACTATGGCTCTAAGAAAATTCTAATAAAGAGCAGGAATCTTCTCCTTCTAATATCCATCCACTGGTTCTGAATTAATTCCCTGGAGCCTTGCAGAAGTAATCCAACAATTATTGGCTAACAGATTAGTTTCCTAGGTAGGTTTGCTGTAACAAAGTACCACAAACCACAAACTGGGTTGCTTATAACAGTAGATATTTGTTCTCTTCCATTTCTGCCCTGTTGGCTGAGCCACTCTCTCTCTCTCTGAAGATACTGGGAGAAAATCCGTTGCATGCCCTTCTCTTAGGATCTGGTGTTCCCAGCAATTTTTGGCATTTCATAGTTTATAGATGCATCACTTCCTTTTTTGCCTCCATCATTATATGGTATTTCTCTGTGAATCTGTGCCTCTGTTTCCTCTTCTTATAAGGACACCATTCATATTGGATTAGGGCTCATCCTACTGATATCACCCTAACAACACCAACAAAGACCCTATTTCTAAGTAATATCTTGTTCAGAGATACCATGGGTTAGGACTTCTACATACCTTTAGGGGACATAATTCAACTCGTAACACTGAGAATCTACTCTGTTCCAGGGTTTGAATTAGTAACTGAAGAGCATAAAGGGGGAAGGAAAAGATGAAATAAAAAGATGAAATAACTGCACTCTGAAGGATATCAGTCTAGTCAGAAAAAGGTCCTTAAAGAATTAGTACATGTTCTGGGGCACCCAGCTGGCTCGGTCGGAGGGGCATGCAACTCTTGATGTTGGGGTCCTGAGTTCGAGCCCCACATTGGGTGTAGAGATTACTTACATAAGTAAATAAACTTAAAAAAGAAGAATTAGTACATGTCTAAAGTGGGTGAGAACAAAAATGCTGAGAACAGGAGAAGTGACCCACCCTCATTAGGCAGGTAGAGCAAGGCTTCATAAGGAGGTTACTTCTTTTTTCCATTAATTTTCTGCTTGATTATAAAACAAATTTGTATTCAGTGTAGATCATTGGAAAATATGAAAAGCATAAAACAAACAATCTTAAATTTTCACTCAAGGATATAATAGTTACTATTTTAGTGAACATTTTCAGTATTCTCTCTATGCACGTATAAGAACTTTCATACAAAAATGTAATTGCTATAATGTTTGCTGTAATGTTCTATAAAAAAATTTCTGTTTAATAGGACATCAAACATTTTTTCACTTCATAAGATACTCTGGAATATTTTTTGAGTTATATAATAGTCCATTTTGCAAATGGATTACAACTTACTTAAACTGTGTTTACAGAACCATAAATATATTTTAAAATTTCTTATTCTTAAACCAATGATGTGATTTTCATCACATAAAAATTTCCCATACCTTCTAGAAAAGTATCTTTAATTTACATTCTCGCCATCAGAGAACCTATTTCTCCATCTTACCATCAAATTGTGCATTTTAAAACTTGGCCACTTGATGGGTGAAAATGTATATCTTGATTTAATTTTCAAGTCTTTGGTTTTTAGCAAGGAAAGTTTTTTTTTATGTATTTATTTGACTATTTCTACTTTGCTTTTGTGAATCTTCCTAAAGATAAGCTTCATGAAGTAAATACTATATCTCTCATTTTACTACTGTATTCCAGTTTCCAGTACAGTAGTAGATATATAGTTGTTACTTAGTAAATATTTATTGAATGCATTCAGGCATTAGTTAATTTTTCCCATGTTTTTATCACTGTATTTTTATTTTTCTTATTGACTAGTAAGTGCTCTGTGTATTTTAAATAATTTAACTTTCCACTTATATCAGGAATATTTTCCCCACATTGTTTGCCATTTAATTTTTATTAATTAAAATTGTTCCCATTTCTGTGTAGCAAATCAAGTAATGTTTTCCTCATGCATTTTGTCTTTGGTGCTTGCTAAATAAAGCTTTCTGCATGCCACGATTATGTAACTAACTATTCTTAATCAGTAGTTATAAGAAGCAATTCAGGAAGTAATGGTCAAACTCTATTTTCTCTGAAACTCTTAATCAGTGTTGTTGTAGGATTATTTCCAAAGTGTTTTGAAATTCCAAATTTCATTATATAAAAATGATAATGGAAAATTATAGCAATAATAATAATTCTGAAGCTAAGAATTATTGTTAAACAATATGTGTTATCTTTAAAAATCACAACCTTATCAGCAGCAGCAACAGCAGCATCTTCTCTGCTTTACAGCTGAGGAATCTGAGGATAAGAAAAGTAAATAAAACTCATTTATATTTGAGATGGTTTCTGAAACAGTGCTTTCTGATTGTTACATGAAAACATACTGCTTTAATTATTTTAGCTGTACCATGTGCACGTCGGGTGGAAGAATGGACCAGCTTCCTAAATAGAGGTTTCTGCTTCACGTATTCTCCATATGCAATTTAGCCTAGCCCCTCATTTCTCAGGTTTTTGCTCATTGCTGTCTTTCTAGTTGGAATAGTGGCTGAAGAACTCTGAGGGATACAGTCAAAGCTGTTTTTGAGTATTGTTGAAACTTCAACAGAAGAGATCCTTGGAGCTATGTTCCCATGGGAATCATCTTGAATCTCCTATACTTCTTGTGATATCAACTACCTTCAAGGAGGAAAGTGGCAAGTTATTTTTGGTGTCTTTTCTCTATCTGGACCTTCCTGCACTATATCTAGCAGACACCCTTAGCTATTCTAGCTTGTATAAGGTATTTCTGTTTTTGTATTTTTTCATCATTTCAGTAAGGATATGGGTGTAGAATAGGAAGTTAGATATTTATTTAGAAATCTGTAAGCATCTTTAAAGGATGAGTAAATGTCCTTTTAGGCACAAGAGAGGTGTAAGACATTCTAGGTAGGAAAATTATTCACAGAAAATGTAGAAGTAAGAAAGAAACTGTCTGGAACTGGTGTGGTTGCAATTAGGAAAACATAAAGTAGGAAAGGTAGTTTGGAATTAGATTATGCAGGATTTTGTGTGCCAAATTGAGATACGTGGGTTTTGTTCTTTAAGAAACCAAGAACCGGTGCACCTGGGTGGCTCAGTCGTTAAGCGTCTGCCTTCAGCTCAGGGCGTGATCCCGGAGTCCTGGGATCGAACCCCACATCAGGATCGAGCCCCACATCGGGCTTGAGCCCCACATCGGGCTCCTCCGCTGGGAGCCTGCTTCTTCCTCTCCCACTCCCCCTGCTTGTGTTCCCTCTCTAGCTGGCTGTCTCTATCTCTGTCAAATAAATAAATAAAATCTTTATATATATAAAAAAAGAAACCAAGAGCCATCAGGATATTCTCTTTACAAATGACAATCCTTCGAACACATGAAGTTGCTAACATATTTCCCTTGAGATTGTTTTCTGCTAACTAATTAACTAATATGCCCAGTTTCTTTTCTGCTCTGGTAGCATAGTTTGATTTTATCATTTTTTTATAGTTCTCCTATGAACATACTTCAGTTTATTACCTATGGCAGTTACTAAGTATACTTTATAATGTTTCCTTTTGCATTTTTAAGATGCTGCTTTCACGTGTATAATACCTTGAAAACACAGGCTTTATCACTTTCCTATTTTTTATTCTTTCCTACCACCACACACAATACTCCCAACACACGCAAAATACTGAAATCATGTTATTAACTGAGTAGAGACTTTATTATTTTTGGGTGAATAAAGTGATTAATTGTGTCAACAATCAATTTGTATTTGGTAGTAATGCTGCAGACCTCATGTTCTCTCTCTCTCTCTCTATCCAGCAATGTATCAACATGTCTGTTTTTTATTTCATGTCTGAAATGAAGTCCAAAGATCAAAAGTAGGAGACAACTAAGCTCTCAATCAGGGCCCTGTTAATTAGATAGTAACTTCTAAAATTTCCCCAATTTTTTTACCTGAATGCAAAAGAATAATTTATTTGGAAACTTTTCATATCTTATTCTATGGTTTTCTAAAAGCTGGTTTGCTGGTTTTACAATAGAGCTGAACCATTGCCATACTTCCATTAAACCAAAAATAGAAAAAACAAAAAAGAGTAATTGTTTCCTACTTGTTATATCCCTTAAGTTTCTCCAGCCACGTAGAGTATCTTTAATGGCATTATTGTTAGCTTGGAATGCTGTGTAACAACCTTGCACATGTACCAACTTAAATAGGAAAAAAACAATGGCTAACCGTGATACAAAAAAGGTGGGGTAATATAGCATACACACCCTGAGTAGTTTAAGCAAATTTCCTGAAAGTTAGCCAATGGAAATTTGGAACACTGTCCTATTGTCTAAGACTACCTACCATTCCTGTTCTGAGGTAAAATGTACCATATTAGATACTGTTAAAGTGATCTTGTACTAAAACACATGAATCAAGAAGAATTTGAATTTTTTTTTAAAGAGTCCCTTTATGACACAGTAATGGGGAAAAACATACTATGGGAATATTTAAGTCTTCCATAGCAAAAGATGGCTCTTTGATATTTAATGTCATCTGTAACTATTTATAAGAGACACTATGTGAGTAAATGGGGGTGGGGATTTATCTTTTGGCAAACACCTCAATATGCTGCCCTACCATGTTCAGTGGACAGCATCATTTCTGATAATGAATTTTTAGGCAAGCAAATGATGTCAGAAATAATAATAAGAAACCCATCAAAACATACCTACACTTGATGAAATCTGATTTTTAACAAGAGCGTAGATGTTTGTGATTATAATTGGATAGTAAAATGAAAAGTATTTAATGAAGGCCTTAGCTTTGGCTGAAGCCTTCCTTACAAGTATATGCAGACTACGCCCATATTTTAAAATGAGGCATGAGAGTACCATATGGGACTTGCAAAAGGAGATGGGAAAAAGCTAGGTTTGTGTAGGTCTTTACCCACGTTGAAGGTATAAAAAGGAAGGCATGGAGATTAGAAGAGGGTTTATGGGGAGAGCTATCGGAAAACTGTGAGTCCTCTGCCCTCTGCCTCTTTATTATGCTCAGGAAAATAGGCATCAAAATAACCACTCAGAAAGTTTGGCATATGTCCCTTGCTACTTGGAAGGCATGGTGGACACAGTCTCAGGCCAGACAAATTAAAGGGTAGGAAGCTGACTGTGGCTGGCTGGCTGCCCTGATGGTGGAATTGAGAGAAACCAATACATTGGTATAGTCTGTTCTTCCAGAATTTCTGAGGGGCAACGAATGTGTGATAGTTTCTCACAGACCAGTTGAGGGAAAGGAGAGATAGAGCAGAGCAGGTGGGGTAGCTTTACCTTTTCTCCAACAAGATTCTCTCAGAAGAGAGAAGCTGGAGGTGTGCTATGATGTCTAGGGACTGAGGTAGGCAATCAACCATAGGCGATGCTTTCCCCTACACCACAGGAACTTTGGAGAAGTGTTCCCCAGCAATGGCCTTTCTCCAAAGAACCTTAAAAAGCATCCCAAAAAAGAACGAGAGCTTTAAACACCTGCCAAGCCTGCAGAATGTCATCTCCAGTTCTTTATGACAGTATACGATGAATAAAATCTTTCCTACTTCATCTCCCTAAACCCCACCAGCTCCACCTTGGGAGAAGTCAGAAACCATGGATTAGCAAGCTGGAGGAAGAAAGGTAGAAGCATAAAACAGAAACAGAAGTAAAGCTGCTATTCGTTTGAACAGATTTGATCTAGGGAGGAGAAGATTTGGTATAAACATAGTTGGAAGTTTTTACAATTACATGGGACTGGTCATTTTAATATTAGAACTGTGATTTGGGAGACTAACATGACCAGAGGTTACTCTGAGGGTGACCAAAACAGTCAACAGTACTTTCCCCAAGGTGCATCTTTTAAAGCGAGGCAAGAACCAAGCCTGCAGAATGGGTTTGAATGGATGGCAGTCTCCTGGTTGTACGCTTGAGTTGTCCTTGTTCAGTGTTTGTGCTGTCTACCTCTCCCCAAAACCCTCTAGCTTCCAGATATGAGGGCAGTTGGCTCCCATCATTAACTTCATTTTAGGCCAAGGGGGGAAAAAATAGGACCCTTCATCCCAACATATTTCAGTAATTCAGGATCCATTTACTTCATTGCTGGCCCCTCTAGCCTTATACCTTGAACCTTGTTTTAATAGTCAGCATTTTGCATCCTTTTTTGTCACAAAGCCTCCATCTTGTTTTCCAACTCTGAGTTCCGTTTTCGATTTGCATCTGACATCGTCCAGCTATTCTTCCCATGGCCTGACCTCCAGTCCCCCGCGTGGTGTCCCACCACACATTGCCAATCCACCTGCCAGCCCTCCTTGTTTCCAGACTCCCTCAGGCTGTGCAGAGCTTGCCTGCTGGGATCTCCTACTCACTCACTCACTCACTCACTCACTCACAGACCTCCCTGAAGCAGAATTCCTGCCCAGACTTTTCCCTGCCTCTGGCTCTTTGCTTCATATCATCACTGAAACAGACTCCTTTTGCCCATGTCGAACCTCTCTGAAACTCTTTTCTTGCTACTGAGAAAAGCCCCACTTACTGTCCCATGCCAATAGGCCTACCTCATCTCCTAGCCTAAGAAGCCCTTTTAGATCAGGCCTGGATCCCATTAGTCTTCTTAAACTTTAGTTAAGGCCATGGAGAGCATGTTCCTCAATTTAAAAATATTCATTTATTGAATCCTCTAGTCCGGGTGTTTTGGAGTAACAAAGAAACATATCCTTGAGTACCTTATGTGAGGAAGACCCAATTGTATATAGTTCTTAAACTGATGAAAAGAAAGTTTAATGTACTTTGAAAAATCTACTTCTTTATTAATTGCTCTTACACTTTTGTATGCCTTTCTCACCCAAACCTCCTGAGTGACAGTTCTAGCAGGGAGAGGCCTTTTTTGTAATCCCAAGCCAATTTACCAGGCTACCAGGACAGTAAGCCTCTTCCAAATCCAGGGTTACATCAGGCAGCAATGCCACCTTGTAGAACAGGTTTACCAAGATATCTAGGTTTTATCGTGCACTTTGATTTGTGGGAACCCATATTCATGATTTATTACCTATACCAACTTGATCAGCAGGAAAAGCAGTAGATCTGTAACCCTAAGGATGTTGTCAAGAATGCAGGCTTGGATTTACACATTTGTATAAGGCAGACTGTCTTTCTGCTTCACCCAGATTCCCATTCAGTACCACCCTGTGGCAGTTGTGCAGTGAAGTCTACCCTAGAATCATATCTCACACACCTGGTTATGATGTCATTTTAATAAAAAGTGCTAGAACAATATTCTTTTTTAAAAAAACATAAAGCATTTTATCCTTTTTCAAATAACTATGATTTCGTTTAATCCTTGCCGTTTACACTCAAATTTAAAGCAGGTACAAGGACCAATAGTGCCATTTTACAAGGATATGAGTGAGACCAAAAAGTTAAGAGATTTGACCAAACTTAAATAGTTGAAGTTGGGTAAGCCCCTGGTCTCCCAACTCCCAGCCCAGCATCCTTTCCTTGTATGCCAGCCCTTATTCTTATTAGTTCTAATTTTTTTTTATTGAGGTACAATTTGACATATAAGGTTATATTTGTTTCAAGTGTACAGCTTAGTGATTGCATATTTGTGTATGTTGCAAAATGATCGCTATCATAGGTCTGGTTAGCATTCTTCAACATACATAGTTAAAACACTTTTTTTCTTGTGATGAGATCTTTTAAGATCTAGGAAATTATTAATTCTAAAGATTAGGTTTGACTGCAAATGATAGGAAAACCAAAAAATTGTGATTTAAACAAGATAGAATTGGAAGGGCACCTGGGTGGTATGGTCAGTTAAGTGTCTGACTCTTGGTTTGGGCTCAGGTTGTAAGATTGAGCTCCGCATTGGGCTCCAGGCTCAGCATGCAGTCTGCTTGAGATTCTTTCTCCCTCTCCTTCTGCCCCTCCTGCTCACGCGCGCTCTCTCTCTCTCTCAAACAAATAAATCTTAAAAAAAAAAAAGAAAGAAAGAAAAAAAGAAAAACAAGACAGAATTTGATCATTTCTTTGCTATCTTCAATACCTGGCATTTCAAGACAACTCCTCAAGTTCCAATCATGAGGTCCACAGTGTTACTAACCATAATGATAAGGAAGATTAGGGACAGAACACATTTTTTTCCCTTTAAGGACGTTTTCTAGAACTCATACAGGACATTTTTGCTAAATTTCATGGGCCAGAATTTAATGACATGACCCTAGTTAGCTTCAAGGGAGGCTGGGAAGTATAACCTTTATTCTAGGTGGTCACATGCTTTGAAAAATTTGTAGGTTCTATTACTAAAGAAGAAAAGGAGAGAGGGTATTGAGGCGATAGCTAGCAGTGCCAACCACAACTTTGCATTTTATTGGCAGAGGTCTGTTTTCCTTAGATTACCTTTTTGTTATATCTACTTGTTTCTGAAATACGGTGAGATTTTTAGGTCTTTTATTTTATACCTATGAACAGAGTACCCATAAATATCAGTAATGGTAGAATTATTTTAAAATTTTATCTTCACCCTAATTAATCTTTAATGTGACATCTTGCTTCAGTTTTAATTAAGAGGATACTGAATAAACATTTTCTTTGATTTGTTTATCATACAAAGCATGATATTAAATACTCAGATATATTGATTAATAAAGTATATTATGCCACCACTTGGATCAGTCCCTCCTCGTTACTCATTTGGACTCTTACTAATCAACCATCTCAAAGTCTTCCTCTTAAATCTGTTGAAAATATCACTGCTAACATAATTTCCCTGGAGTGCAGCTATGATAATGTCACTTCTCCATGTAAACACCTTAATGAGTTCCCATTTCCTATAGAATAAATCCAAAGTTTTTAGCCTGGAATTTACCACTTCCCACAGTATTATTCAAACCTTAATCTTTAGATTTTTCTTTCATTATAGCCTTTGTAATATTCATCCACAGTGGAAATATTCCCTAAATCCCGTAAGTGTCTGATATTTTTATTCCTCTCTAACTTTGCTCCTGAAGTTTTGGGTATGTCCCCTGCACTTCTCCTCTGCCACATATCTTCTTCTATATATTTTATCTTTTTTCAAGGACCTATGAAATGCCAACTCCTTCATGAAGTCCTGGCCTAACACTGATACTTTTCTTAAACTTATTACTATGGGTCGAGTTTTAAGGAATTTATGCATCTCTTACTCTCTTATCACATCATTCATTTATTAAATAAACTTAAAATTTTAGTTCACCCAAGGGCACTTTGTAGATAAAGTATATACACTAAGTAGTTATTGAATGAATGAATAACATAATGTTTTGACTTTGTCTGCAAGCTAGGGCTTCTTGGAAACAGCTTGTAAGAGATGAAGAAACATAATTGGGCTCTAATTTTTTACTTCCAGTTTAAATCTAGTACCAGACAATAGGAAGTGAATGGCATTACTACTTGATACCGGATGAATAATTCACAAGCTAATTCAGAATCAGTCTAAGGTCTTTTGCAAGAAAAACAATAGCAACAAAAACACATTACAAATCCCACATATTTTCTTCTCATAATTAGTGTGTCTCTATTAGTCATGCCATGCCTTTAGCACAATAGTTTAAATTTATAGACAAATATTTGCTCAATAGTTTTTTAAAAAGAAAAAAGCGGGTACTGTAAGTTTGGACCAATTTGATCAACATCAAATTTAGGCATATTCAGAACAGATAATTGAACTGATAACTTGTGAGTAGTTAGAATAATAGAATGTGGTGTCCATCAGAAGCCATCAATTACAGGTTGCAACAAATTAGACTTGCTGCTTCTTTCGATAGGGTTATCATAATGGAAAATCAGGGAGACATTATGTACCAAGGATATCTTGATTTTTTTTGTTATGTAGTAGTGTTCTTTACTAATATAGAAATAATATTATAGTAACAATAAGAGAAACAAATATTACCCCCATATCACCGTCTCATCATCATTTCTCTTTATTTTTCCAATTTTCCTCCAGTTCTTTAATTCATTTATTCACTGACCATTTGTTGAACATCTTCTTTATATTTCATGTAGAATATTTGAATTTTAACAGTTAATTTGGCTTTCCAGATATCCATGTGGATAAGATGGTGAAATATGAATTTAATGATAATATGATATTCCTGATTAATTCCCAGTTTATCAAATCATGCCTAATGAATGTGGATTACTGATTTGGTATCAACCTGAAAGGATGCTAAAATTTCTGTTTTGGGGTCTATTGCTAGTCAATATGTTCATCATAGTCTTTAGTATTAAAAGAAGTAATGATTATCAAATCCACAGATGTACTATTGAGACAAAATTGTAGATGATAGTAATACCACAAGTGATAAAAACTAGAATTTGATTCTCCCATTTTCATGTCATAAGCTCTAGGAATTGTGTCTACATTATCGATAGTAATGATACTAATGGAAGCTAATGCTTTCAAAAGAGAACCGATTATGTATGAGCCATGGTGCTAAATTTTACCAATTTTATTTAATCCTCACCAAAAATTTTAAGATGAGAGAATCATTTTATAGATGAGGAAACAAAGGTTCAAATTGGTTAGGTAACATGGTCCCCAGGTTAGTGAGGATCAAAATCAGGGTTTCAAGCCTGATCTTCTAACTATAAAGCCTATCTTGCTTTTACCTCAAATTCTTCATAATTAAGTATAACTAGAAACTTCTCTTTAATTTTTCAGTATTTTCTCCATCTTTAACTCATTCTGAAGGGTTTCTGCTGTGTCCACACTGTATTTACAGACCTTTAAAATTAAAAACAATGATAGGTTGACCACAGAACTTCTTATGTATATACATTGATCACTTTAATTATCTCTCCTTCCTTTCTCTCAGGGAATGCTTTTATAATTTTATTTCTGCTTCTTTCTACTCTCATCAATCCATCATGGAAGACAGTAGGGTCAGTCTTGTTTCTTTAAAGTTTTTGATTACTCACTTTTTAAAAAATACTTAATTTTTTAAAAAGATTTTATTGGGGCGCCTGGGTGGCTCAGTCGTTAAGCCTCTGCCTTCGGCTCAGGGCGTGATCTCAGCATTACAGGATCGAGCCCCACATCAGGCTCTCCCGCTGGGAGCCTGCGTCTTCCTCTCCTACTCCCCCTGCTTGTGTTCCCTCTCTCTCTGGCTATCTCTCTCTGTCAAATAAATAAATAAAATCTTTTTAAAAAAAGATTTTATTTATTTATTTGAGAGAGAGAGAGAGATAGAACACGTGCGGGGGGAGAGGTGATGCTGGGCTCTATCCCAGGACCTGGGATCATGACCTGAGTCAAAGGCAGATGCTAACGGACTGACTGAGCCCCCCAGCTGCCCCCAAAAGACTTAATTTTTTAAAGCAGCTTTAGATTCATAGCAAAATTGGGTAGGTGGTACAGATATTTCCTACATACCTTGTGTCCTCACAAATGCATAGCTTCTCTCATTAGCAACATCCTGCACCAGTATGGTACATTTGTTACAATTGGCGAACCTACACTGACATGTCATAGTCACCCAAAGTCTGTAGTTTACAATAGGCTTCGGTCTTTGTGTCGTCTAATCTATGGATTTGTACAAATGTATAATGACATGTATCTGTCATTACAGTACCACACAGGATGTATGTTTACTTCCTGAAAAATCCTGTCTGTTCATCCCTGCACCCCAAACCTTTTGCAACCACTGATCTTTTTATTGTTTCCATAGTTTCACCCTTTCCAGAATGTCATATAGTTGGAATCATATAGTACGTAGCCTTTTTCAGATTGGCTTCTTTTACCTAGTAATATGCATTTAAAGTTCCTCTATGTCTTTTTGGCTTGATGGCTCATTTTTGTTTGTGTGCCAAATAATATTCATTGTCTGGATGTACTACAGTTTATCCATTCATCTACTGAAGGACATCTTGGTTGCTTCCAACTGTTGGCGATTATGAATAAAGCTGCTGTAAATTTCATGAGCAGGTTTTTGTGTGGACGTGTTTTCTTTCAGTTCATTTGGGTAAATACTAAGGAGTATGATTTGTGGATTGTATGGTAAGGGTATGCTTAGTTTTATAAGAGAGCACCAAATTGTCTTCCAAAGTGGCTGTCCCATTTTGCATTCCTACCAGCTCCCCATGCTCCCAGTGAGCATTCCTGTTGCTTCATATCCTCACCAACATTTGGTGTTGTCAGTGTTCTGGATTTTGGCCATTATAGTATAGGTGTGTAGTGGAACTGCTTACTCTTTCAGATTGCTGACCTGGGGTGCCTGGGTGGCTCAGTCATTAAGCATCTGCCTTCGGCTCAGGTCATGATCCCAGGGTCCTGGGATTGAGCCCCGCATTGGGCTCCCTGCTCAGTGGGAAGCCTGCTTCTCCCTCTCCCACTCCCTCTGTTTGTGTTCCCTCTGTCGCTGTGTCTCTTTCTGTCAAATATATAAAATCTTTAAAAAAAAAAAAAAGATTGCTGACCTTATTGCCTATGCTCAGTACATACTTGGCTATTATAAATTCTAAAATGGCGCAATTCCAAAGTTTTCATCAATTTCTCTTCATCAGCCCCCTGCAGCTTTCATAACCATGTGTAGACTAGCAATTCTCTTTATTACTTTTTCTAAAATCTGAAAAATGATATTGTCTAGAAGATCAGGCAAATGTTTACCGATGCACTGATTTTTAGCAGAATATAGCTTTAGAAGATGTCTGGACAGATTAGATTTTTTCCGTTATGTGTATCTTTTGTTTCTGGGACAGCTTTGGCAGCACCTTCCACACATTTTATCTGCCTGAACAGTCTACCCCTCTAGAACCATAGCATTTTCATTCATTTTATCCTCACCAAAGTGTGATCCCTATACCTTTATTCTTAGAAGACATCCAGAGTTTGTCTCAACACCAAGATTCTATTGTTTTTGTTTTGTACAATTCTATCAATTTTGTTTTGTTTTGTATAATTTTGTACAATTATAGCTAGAGGAGGATGTTTAGATTGATGAATGCATAGCATTGATATTTATTTATTTGTAATTTTTTCTCAAATAATAGTAGCCATTTTAATTGTATAATTATGGTGGAACAAGGAGAGGTAATTGCAGTCTTAGCTTGTTAAATATTTTAAACAGAGCATGAATATCTATTAATAGCATCTACTCATGTAAATATTTAATTGAATTTTCCTAAATGAATTCCTCAGAGAATCACAAAGCAATCTCTACTACATTAATTGAGATAAGAGTCAGATGCATAATGCCAGAAAGGGACTCAGGGTTTAATCCCAACCTTCCCTGACTCAACACAAAGACTTAGCTCTATATCCGTTCTCCAGTCCTTAGCATTAGAAAGTGCAAGTTAGTTCTTACTATTGCTCAGATCCTTTTCTATGCAATTCAGATAGCTTTAATCCAATCAATAAAGGGAAGGAAAAATCTCTGGAAAACGCAGAATTATTTTTGATATGTGAAAAATGACAGCTCAATATCATTTGAGTCCATAGACATATACGGAAGAACTAGTTTCCAAAGCAACAGTAACCAAGTTGCCCTTATAAATTCAACTATGTGAATTATTTATTTCTCAGAGATTTTTCAGTAGGGATAATAAAAACAAGTACACAGTAGCTAACCCGTATTTAGAGCAGCTGTCATTTAAAAGGGAAATCTTGTTGCATTTGGGAAAAATTGATATTTTGAACTGCCACAATTGTGCATTATTTGTTCCATTTACCTTCTCTTAATGGTATGGGAAAAATGTGTAAGAGGAGAAATGAATGTTGAGCTTTTTATGTCATTACAGGTTAAGTAGGCACGTTGTTCTCAATAGAGATACAAAGCTAATGGGTAATGCCTAAGTGCCATTCTACCAGCAGGACTCTAGCTATTTGAGTAGAGAGATATCCCTCACTCCATGAAACAAGGTCATTTTTCTATTCTTTCTGCTGATGAGTGACTAGTAATTCAGTAGGTAATTGATAGGAAAGAGAGGTGATTCCACCAGCTAGAGTCTAAAAGACCCAAATTTCATATGCATTTAAGCAATCTTTGGTAGCTATCCACCATCACTGAGAGAGGAGGCTTTTCTATATCATCCTTCCATAAGGCCTCTTAGCATGCTCACTGGGCATGTCTTTTATTTTCTTCACACCTGCCCTTTAAACCTGCTTTCTCCATAAGCAAAGGTGAATGGTATTGTTGAGTATTTAGTATTTCCTCTATTAGCACCCCTTAGGCATAGCTTCAAAAACTGTTAGTCTTGGGGCTCATGAGTGACTGTGTTTAAATATCTGCCATTGGCTTAGGTCAGGATCCCAGGGTCCTGGGATGGAGCCTGGCCTAGGGCTCCCTGCTCAGCGGGGTCTGCTTCTTCTCCCTCTGCCCCTCCCCTTGCTCATGCTCTCTCTCTTGCTCTCTGTCTCTCAAATAAATAAGTAAAATCTTTTTAAAAAATGTCAGTCTCACAGTTTACCCTCTCCTGCTTCTCCAACTCTAAGTCTAACACAAAATATATAATAGCATGGAGGGCATTTAGCTCAGTTTTCTGACGTGGACGTACAGCCTGATGCCATGTTTTCCTAGGTTTCTAGGGCTCTCCCTCACCTTGTATTTATGGCTTCTGATGGATACCACATTCTTCTCTAAGTACTCACAAGTTGTCAGTTCAGTTATCTGTTCTGAATGCTGCCCAAATTTGATGTTAATCAAATCGGCCCAAACTTACAGTACCGCTTTTCTCTTTTTTGACTGGTGAGACATAAAAAAGCATTGATGGATACATAGCATAGCTGCTCAGTAACATCTGTATATTGTTCTTAAGAATGTAGTTGAGTTGAACAAAATTAAAACTATATCTGTTCTGGACCCATTTACTGGAAACATGGGCAAATTATTAGAAGTGATTCCAATATTTTGTAATTACTTTTTTAAACTACATTGAAGATGTAAAACACTTGCTTCTATGTGAAATAGAATATTGATATTCATTTATGGAGGTTTGAACTACTTTTCTTTTCCTCAGATGACACTCAGTTTATAATTAATTTTCTAAAGTGTATCAACTGGCATTTAGCAATTACCTAATCAGTTTGTGACCATTTAGGTATCAGTTACCCCAATCTGATGAGGAATAATTGCTCTTAAAATAGAGTCCACTGATAGCCCCATTCCACTGAAATTATGTGACTTTGACAATTAAAAGTAGTAAATGGGCTGCTATTTTACTACTGAACTATCAGTACAAAAATTAAGAATTTCCTGACTTTTAGAAGCCTATAGGTTCTTGTTTTCCAATAAATTTCAGGGGCTGAGTAGATGTCAAACACTTCACCTCCTAAAAGTTTTTGAGTTGGGGAAAGAATAGGGAGTCGTATAAGGGCAAATATTAGTTACAGTCCTTATGAGTAATTCCTGGAAATATGAGGTACCCAGAAGTAAATGAAGGCCTTATTTATTTGTTTTTATTTTTATTTATTTTCTATTTTAAAATTTTATTGAATAATAATTGATATACAATATTATATTAGTTTCAGATGTACAACATAGTTATTCAATATTTATATATGTTACAAAATGGTCACCACTATAAGTCTAGGAAAGTCCTGTTTATTTGCTTAAGCTCCAAACTTCCTCATTTTTCTGTCCACTCAAATTTTGCCAACTGAGTGAGTTTATAGTTAACTCATTTATTCATTTGAAGAGTCTGGCTGTGTATCACAAATTGTGATAGACACAGGCGATGGGGAGACCCACTTGCCCTAAGATTTGCAATGAAGTAAAAATGTTATGTTAAGATCAACAAACCTGTGGGCTAGCCGAAAAGTTTAATCTAGGAAGAAACATTTGAGCTGGTGAAGAAGAAAGAGGGAGGAAGAGTATTCCAGCCCAGTGGTGAAACCCAGTGATATGCGCGAAGATGAAGTAGTTGGGACCACACCATATGTATGGTTGCTTGGCAGGTTTGGGGGCATAAGGAGAGAGAGAGAGAGAAAGAAAATGAAGTTGGAGGGCTAGTCTGTAGAGGAGGACTCAGCAAACTGGGATTAACATTTTAGATTTCTCATGTGGGCCTTATGGAGACCCTGAATTTTTTAACACTGAGAAGTAACATGATCAAATTTATACCTTTGAACAAAAGATAGACTGAAAAAAGCAGAAAATGGATAAAAAGAGACCAGTAGTCAAGCTACTTATTTTTGTTTCTTATTTGGTGTAATGTACAGACCCAGTAAATGTTTGAGGAAAGAATAAATATCCCCTGGGAAATTTAGAATATTGATGTGGAACTCAGAAGCAAGATGGAAGTATATAGGGGTGGCCTGGACAATCATTTGCGTGAGGTGCATAGGAAGAAGAAGAAAACATAGGATAGAGCTAGAGAAAACACCAGTGTTTAGGGGCAGGTAAAAGATAAGAAACCAGCAAAATGTCTAGTGGAATGGGAAAAAGCATGATCCTGATGGAAGTAAATTTGAAGAAGGAAAGAAAAAATAAGCAAAATAAAATGGTGCAGCAAGGTGAATGTTGGTTTTCCGTTGAATGCCATTACTGGCCATAATGACAGCAGCTTCATCAGAGTGACAGCAAAAGGAACCAACCCGTGGGGAAGAGGATAGGACAAGATGGTGAGAGTAGTTATGGAGGGAGGAGAAAGATGGATTTGCAACTGAAGTGGAAGACAGTGTCAAGCTTTCTTTAGTACAGGTGGAGCTGAACTTGTTTTATCAACTACAGACAATAGAGAATTGAAGAAGAGAGAAGAGACAGAGAGAACACTGATGGATAAAATTCTGGAGAAGTCTCCAAGCGGTGGGATACCACTGCACTGGTTGCATGATGTTTTTATGAGAAGAACTTAGAGCTTAAAAAAATACTTAAAATGGAGGATGGGTAGGGATTGAGCTGGTAATTTATTCATACTTCTGCCATCAAGAAGTTGATCTAATTGAATCCCTAATCCTGGTAAGAAGGGATAAAATGCTCCATTTGAAAGCATAATTTTTCTTATTAATATTCATTGATTCATAGATTTTTTTTTTTAATCTGAAAGGGAATTAGAAGATCTCTTGAAGTTCCTGTCAGATCAGTAAGGTCCTGAAAATGGAGAAAAGTCATGACTTTGGGGCCTCTTTTTCTGGAGCCTGCTTCTAGTAGTTGGAGTGGTTAATGAAGGGGAGGAGGTGCTCCTTTCTGCTTCCTACTGCGTCTTCCATCACTGCGGAGAGGTCCAGATGGTAGGGGGAAGGGACAGGAACTGAGATCAGTCTGGATTCTGCTGGTGCTGCACTGAGGATTTATTTTCACTGTTTTGGATTGGTGGTCTATCTGTTGAGAAAGTGATGCAAGAATCCATTACATCTCGTAGCAGATAATCAAAAGCACTTTTTTTAAAAGTTCAATTGTAATAAGAAAATATGAAGTTATAAAACCTATAATACAGAGGTTTTTAGATGCCAGTACAAAGTAATGACACTCTGGCAACTCTGCTTGCACACCGGAAGCTGGATTTAATATCAGGAATGTCATAAGTGTTCAATATTTTTTAAAGCTACGTATTAGAGAGTAATAAAAAATTTATTTCAATGTTACATCATTTAAAAATGGATTTGCATTAAAAATGTGTACTTTTTTCTATAGTTAAAAGTCTGTTGCTTGACTTGTCTCTCTTTTTTTTCTCCTTTGCTCACTTGTTTCTTATATTCCACATATGTGGGGACATGGGTTAAATAGGTGATGGGAATTAAGGATGGCACATGTCATGACAAGCACTGGATGATGTATGGAATTGCTGAATTGCTATATTGTACACCTGAAACTAATATAACACTGTATGTTAACTATACTAGAATTAAAAACAATAAAAAAGTAGAACCAAAAAATGTAATTTTTACAACTTTCAACTCTGAGAAATAATTGGTGTTTGGAATATTTCGTGAACTGCTTTTCAGTATGAAAAGAAAATTATTTTTCTTGGGGCGCCTGGGTGGCACAGCAGTTAAGCGTCTGCCTTCGGCTCAGGGCGTGATCCCGGTGTTGTGGGATCGAGCCCCACATCAGGCTCCTCCGCTATGAGCCTGCTTCTTCCTCTCCCACTCCCCCTGCTTGTGTTCCCTCTCTCGCTGGCTGTCTCTATCTCTGTAGAATAAATAAATAAAATCTTTTAAAAAAATTATTTTTCTTGATTATAAAGATAATGCAAACTCTAAATATTAAAATAAGTAAACACATAAAGAAGAAAGTTTTTTAAAGTCCATATAAAATACCACCACCTAGAGATAAATACTGTTCATACTTAAGAAAACATCTGAGAAGATGTAGTTCTATAAGGGCTCCTGGCAGGCTCCATCAGGAGAGTATGTGACTTGGGGTGCCTTGGGTGACTCAGTCAGTTAAGTGTCCAGCTCTTGATTTTGGCTCAGGCTCAGGTCATGATCTCACGTTCCTGAGATTGAGCCCCGTTATGGGGCTCTGCACTCACTGGGGAGTCTGCTGGAGATTCTCTCCCTCTCCCTCTGCCCCTCCCCCTGCTCACACACATGCGCTCTCTCTCTCACTCTCTCTCTAAAATATTTTTTAAAAAAAGAGAACATGTGACTCTTGATCTTGGAGTCATGAGTTTGAGCCCCACGTTGGGTGTAGAGATTACTTAAATAAATAAAACTTAAAAAAAAAACAGGTATAGCTCTATAAAAGCACCAGTATACACACACTTGTCATAATTTTACTAAATAATTCTTTAATTTTTGATGAAGCCATAAAACCTTTCAGAATTTAATCTCCAGGGGTTGGAGACTGTGGTTTCTAAACATCTTTTGTGTTCCTGCCTTCACTGCAACATAGAAGAACAGATACATTCGGCATGAAAGGCTATTTTATGTTGGTTCACATTAGTAGCTGTTTTCAGTTAGAAAGAGACCAGTTCAGAAGTTCTTTTGCATCTGTAAGTGATATTTTGCTGTTCTTTTCGTATAAATCTTTATGATGGCTTTCTTTTCCTACAAGCCATGATTTTCCTCCATAAAATGAGGCAAAGGAATAGCACTCGATGATGGTATTTTTTTGCACCCAGGGACGTACAAATTACTAAGAAAATATCTTATTCCGTTGGGCTGAGAAGTCTTAGTTACAACTTGAAGACCTGCTATGAGGAGACTCAGAATGGAAAAGGGAATCTTTTCCTTCTTTTTTCCTATTGAAGAGATTGTAGGAGAGAAGGTCATGACCTTGTCACCTAGGATTTATTCTCTGACAAAAGGAGGAACCGAAAGAAGGCAGCTGGCAAAGGGGAAACTCCTCATAAATTCCTAAAGAGAGCTTAGAGCGCACGTGCCAGCATCCTCCTTGCTACAGGGTTTCAAGAAGAGCTAAGCTATTTGGGTGGGAGAGTTTAAAAGGGGAAAGAAAAATAATGAAAAGCAAGAGAGAGCACAGGGAGAAATAAACAAAGAAAGAGAAAAATTGAAGCAGATGGTGGGTGTGGATAAGCCAGGACTTCAATGCCTACCACCCCTGGTTCCTTTCTATGCCCTGAGTGGCCGGGCCCCTTGGTCCAGGTTCAGCCCTTGCAGACAATCGCTCCTTCACTTGGGACCTCATGATTTATTCCATTTGCTCTTGTGCTTACGCTGTTTCAATTTGCGGACTGGTCCTGGATTCTTCTCTTTCTTTCGGCCTTTCTTCTGCTTCCCAAGGAAAGCAAGATTACAGTTCTTAGCAGTGAGTATCTGGATGAAGATACTTGCAGGAGATGAGCCATCCTGCGTGGCCAGGAGAGTGTCATATGTCCATCTCATTTCCTTTCAGAAAAAGTCTCCTGACGTCCACTGCCAGCCAAATGAGCAGCAGGCAGTGACTCGTACCCTCCCCAGAAAACAAGGTAGCCAGGAACACAGAGAACAAAGGTAAGTGCAGAAATTAAACCTTGGTTGCAAACCTAGGATGTAACTTCTATCACTGGGTTTAGTGTTTGGTGTCACATGTTCTGTCAGTATTTACCCATCTGTATTATTTACTGTTTTTTAAAAGAGACTGTTGAAAGGTTTTTTGAATAGCCTGTCTTTATATTATAGTTTCAATTCAATGGCACCTTTGAAGTGGTTTTTCTTTTCTTTTTATTTTTAAAGATTGATTGATTTATTATTTGAGAGAAAGAAAGAGTGTGTGGAGGGGGGTGAGGAGGGGTAGAGAGAGGGAGGAGAGAGAGAGAGAATCTCCAGCAGACTCTCTGCTGAGTGCAGAGCCCAATCAGGGCTCGATCTCACAACCCTGGGATCACTACCAGAGCTGAAATCAAGAGTTGGACGCTTAACTGACTGAGCCACCGAGGCGCCCCATGAAGTGGTTTTTCTGTGTGGATTCCAACAAAATTAAGACCCTTGCCCCTGATCATGCTGGCTTGCTCTCTCTCTCTCTCTCAAATAAATAAAAAATCTTTAAAAAACCCTGCATCTAATATGGCACTCACTTCCCCTACACTAGACCTAATTATCTATATCCTATTTCTGCAAAAAGTGGTCATCATTTCCCAGTTTTTCAATCCAGAAACCTAGGCATTGCCCTCCTCCTTCTCATGCAACTTCCCTGACAGGGATGGCATCTTATAAAGAGACTGTGGTCTTTCTTCCCTCTTCTCCTCCCAGCAGTACCCCTGAGTTCAGGTCCTCCTCCCTTCTCACTTCCAATAGCCTCCAGCTCGTCTCCACTCTGCCCGCCTTCCACATCTCCCCTCCTTACCGTCAGTCCTTCTTCTCCAAAGCTCCCAAAGCAGTTCTTTACATCTAAGACATAAATCGGTGTTTCCCTATTACTAAAGATACTTCAAGGATTATAGAGCTTGTGGGATAAATTGCAAACGCCTTTTTAGTGCACCCAGAGCCTGCCTTGCTGGCTTGAACTCCCAGCCCTCCCTCGGTACCTCCCAAGCCGCAGTCATATTGAACTACTTGGAAATTCCTGAACAACACTTCTTGTTTTTGCCTTGGAGCCTTCCCATCTACCACTCCCTTAGCTTGAAATATGTTCCTCCCTCCCCACCGACACATTCTTTTGTATTCAACTGATGGCTAGTCTTCTATTAAAACTCAGTTCAAGTAGCACCTCTTCTACCTACCCCTTCTACTTCCCTCCATCATCCCCACCTCCAGCAGTGAGGTTTTGCTCTTTTACCATGAACTCTGAAAAGCAAAAACCTTTACAATAATTCTAACGGCCAGAGAACACTTTCTGGTAAACTAAGCCATTCCTGAACCAAACTAATCGTCCAGAAGCCAGAACTCAACATGTCACCCAGAGGACCAAAAAGCTCTCCTTTATTTTATTCTCCCTTGTTTGGTCCTGCTGTTGTTAGCATCAACTCCACCATTCTAAGATATTTACTTGTGTGAATGGTTATGTGAAGTTTCTTTTGATGTCCTTATTACATTGGTAGCTTTCAAATGGAGGCTTTTCCTCCTAGAAGTGGACTCCTGGCTATCTTTTAAAAATTACATCAGTGCTAATTATATATATATAAATCACAGAAATTGGCTTTGTAAGACTAGTGAGTGGTAGCAAGGTTACCACAGTAAAGGTTAATTAGCCAAGAAGAAATTCCATGTGGTTGTAATTGTCAATGTGTTCTGTAAAGTTCAGTGGTTGGTACAACCAGTTTATGGGCCTCTGGCGAGGCTTTCTCTGCTCCAGGTCATTTTGTGCCCAGCAGACTGCATGGAACTCAATCAATATTTGTGAAATAAATAGTGACTTTGTCAAGTCTAAGATATAATCAGGCCTAGAAATAAATGGAGGAACTATTATTCTAGTTATCCACTCTGAAGAAAAGTCTTAGCATTTAGTACTGTGGGTATGAAAGCTGGTTTGGATCTGCTTTCACCCAGGTTCCTGAGACTGTGGTCAGAGCCTTGCACTGAACGATGTTATTGCTCATATTTTCTATAAACTTGCTCCAGCCTATGGCTAGTGTCTGATTTCCACTCCTGTAAACCAGTGATTTTCAAATCTGCCTTCACATAAAAATCATCTGAAATGCTTTGAAAAAATAATGAGGCCTGGGACCCACCTCCAGAGGTTTGGATTTAATGATCCCAACACTGGTATGTTTGGAAATCGGTCATTTGAGTATAAAGCGCCAGTTCGAAACCATTGCTGGAAAAGAACCTATTTTATTTCTGCCCAGTGTCTGGACAAATTTTCTTTTTAATTGCACTTTTGCATATGTTTACTTTTTTCAGAATTTGCATGGGGCTACCATGCTAGTTATAACTTGCATAATCATCTTTATATGAATATAAATATTACTATATTTAGCATATGGTTTCTTCAGAGAATAGCAACATAAAACACTGGAAGGATTTGACATTTAGTCATTTGAATTCCCACATAGGATTCCCAGGACACATCGATATAACCGATGACACTGAAGTTATCGATGCATAAATAAAGACCTGTCCTAAACTGCGACATTCTTGTGAGTCATGATATGGTAACTACCAGAGGCATTTTCTGTTAGTTCCAGGAAAACTAAAACAGCTAGGAGCTCTAGTAGCTAAGAATCTGAGTGGATAAAAGGCCTTTAACTGATGAATGATTGTTGAGTCCTCTAGTTCTTTAAGTGGCAACATGGCCAATCTTTCAGGAAATAAAGATGGCTTTCAGTGAGATGGTAATAAATGAAAACCATTGGTCGTTATTTTAAGCCATCATCTTGCATAGCAATTGCAAGCAAAGATTATTAAGTAACTAGCTGTTACACTGATATAAAGCTTAGCTGTCATTTCAAAACTCGAAATAAGAAAACACATTCTTTTTATTAAATGTTGTTTTTCCACATTATGGTTGCTATTTTGCTTCTAAAATGATAGCGTAGGGATGCCTGGACCCAGATGGTTGAGCATCCAACTCTTGCTTTCGGCTCAGGTCATCTGATCTCAGGGTCCTGAGATCAAGCCCTGCGTCAAGCAGTACACTGGGTGCGGAGCCTTCTAGGGATTCTCTCTCTCTGACTTACCAACGGCTCTAGGAACTTCCTGTCATGTAACTATAACTAAGCCGAACTGAAAACTGTAAGCCATGGAGCAAGTGTCAGTTGACATTCACGATGAAGAAAATTATAATGCCTCCTAGACATATGTGACTTTTTCCTTCTCTCCTCCCTCCCTCCCTCCCTTCCTTCCTTCCTTCCTTCCTTCCTTCCTTCCTTCCTTCCTTCCTT
>NW_024425563.1:31385283-31525344 GCF_017311325.1 Ursus maritimus
CCTTCCTTCCTTCCTTCCTTCCTTCCTTCCTTCCTTCCTTCCTTCCTTTTAGAGGGAAAGAGGGGGAAGGGAGGGGCAGAAGAGAGAGAATCTTAAACAGATTTTATGCCCGGTGCAGAGCCCGATGTGGGGCCCAATGTCACTACCCTGAGATCATGACTTGAGCCGAAATCAGGAGTCCAGTGCTTAATGGACTGAGCCACCCAGGCACCCCTGTGACTTTTCTTTTAATAGCAGCATAGTCCCACTTAGGGGTGTCTGCAATGTTTCTGTTGTCTGGCTGTGCAGGGGATTGTCATGACTCCTACTGAGAGTTTCTGCCCTGGAGTACCACAGTTGTCTTCATCCTTAATCAGGGAGCATCTGATTGTTTGAAACCAGAGGTAGTATAAGTTAATGGGTTTCAAGAGCACCATAGGAGATGTCTTGAGGATTCCTCTGAAGTGTTCTGTCTTCATAGGGATTAAATATTAAGACACGGCTTGAATACTGATTTAGGAGATTCGGGATAGAAATTGGAAAGAAAAAAAAAAGTCAGTTTCCATCAGCCAGTATGTTTCTTCATCCATATTCGGTATGATAGAATGGTGAAGGCTGTCAACTCCATTAAATGGTCTCACTTGCTTGAGGGAAGTGGGTATAGTTGTGACAACTCAAATGAAGATGATTTTGTTGAAATTTTTACACAGTTGTAGGCAGAGCAGACTTGCTCCCATTCAAAGCAAAGGAGACTGAGAAGATCATTGCAGTGGAGGTGGGTACAAATGCTCACAAAAGAGAAAGAAATGCTCCATGTTCTGTCCCTAGCATCTATAAAAGGGGACAGGTGGCGTTTTGATCAAGAGTTTGAAAAATCTAATTATTTCATAATACAGTATTGTTTGGGGGATCCGAGGACAAAGGTTTAAACCTAAGATTTTGTAGCAGATTTTACACATGTTGGCCAGATAGAAAAGGACTCATGCCAGGTATTTCCTCAGCCCTTCACATTCATCACCATAAAATATAGCCTCACTAGTACAGATGGAAAGAATGGTTCAGCTTTGCACAAAATTTTAAGGAGATCCTGTGTTTTATATTGAGTATTATAGGATCTTAATCTGTTCAATGGGAAACAGTGGGTACTATTGTAATTACAAAAACTTTAAAGAAATAAACAGAAGACCACCACCTAGAGGACTGCCATAGTCTTTTCACCCCTCTGATTAAGAAATAGAACTGCTTCATTAAAAAGGGTGCAGTCTTCATCTTAGCCATTTTAAATATTGATGACAATATGTTTTTCAAGTACTGTAACCACCCCCAGATGAAGTACCCTGCAACACTGAATTTAGATGTGATATAAATTTGGTTACAGTGTGATCAGTGATTGGCCAACCCTAACCAGACCTCTCATTTCATTAACCTGGCAAATTGTTATCCTCACAATTTATGCATCTGGAGTTTTGGGACCTCTCTTATAGTGTATGATGGATTTCTACCGTGTTGTGAAACTGTTTCAAAACCAATCACGAAATCTTAGGACCCTATGTATTCCCCATGTTCCTTCAAGTATACTTGGAAAGGAAGAAATAATCGTAGGCAGTGTCAGATTTATAGACATTATGATTCAGAAGGAAGAATGGTAATGATAGTTCTGTGAAACTGAACTCAACTTTCTCTGATGACCTTGCTTTCCTAGATGGGAGGAAGGGATGACGAGGAGTGGCAGGATTAGAGGTGAGTGTGAGAACCTTAATTTTTCTAATTAAAGATAATTTTCTTCTTGAAAATTTTTCTCTTCCAGATTAACTCATCTTGTTGGGGATGATGGTTAGTCTTTCACAGCTTCCCTTCCCTTCCTCCTTTGCTTTTAACCACAGGGCATGTGGGTAACAGGTACTTTTGAAACCTTGTGACCTCAGAGGGATAGTTATCTGCCCACATGCTGAACTGGGGTGTTCTCTGAGGCCTCTGGGTGTTTCTTTCTCTGTGGTCTTTATGATACTCTAAAGCAATGGGTTCCATCTGTATTTGAGGCAAGTTAGCATCTGTTGCTACTGATGTCTGTGGTCCCTGTCATAGCCTCTTGTAGTGACATCTGTATGCCTCTTCCCCACCTGAAGAACCCACAAGTCTGTGTACTCTCAACAGTTTTACTAGTTCTCCAGGGGTTTGGGGTGGGGAGGCACTTCTGGACCTTTCCTTGGGTTGCACAAATCCTAGGGAACCAGGAGCATGTGCTCACTTGAGACCTCTCTTGACCTAAACACAGACAATTGCTGTTTCACCCTGTGTCAATCAACACAGATCACTTTGGTGCCAGTTGGGAAGAGAAGTGTAAGTCCTGTTTGCACTCAGATCTCTCCACCTCTCCTTCCCTTGATCCCCTCCCATCTCCCACTCAAGGTTTCCACCTTAGAAGAGGGGAGAGGCCAAAATACTATCAGAGGCACCAGATGCATTTGTGTCTCCTCTCCTCATTCAGTTGTCTCTAAAAACATCATAGTGTACATCCTTTCTCTCCCATACTTTGTAGCAAATCTCTGTGTTTTATGATTCTAGGCCTTTAAAGGGAAGCTTTAGGAATTTTGAGCATCCTTTTCTTTCTCAGTTGTAAGGCTGTTGTTATAGGAAGCCCTGTGCTTTCATGATTTTCAGTACCTAACTTTTAAAAGTCTATTTTGAGACCTAAAGGTGAACACTTTCTTCTTTGCTCTTGGCTGGTTCTGCCTGCGCTCTGAAGTAATGGTTGCTTCATCCTTGTTGGGTAAAGGGTTCGGCAATAATAATTATCATAAGTAAAGATTGTATTGGTGATATTTCAAAGCATTATCCTATTATGAAATTATTAACAACTAGCAATTATTCCCATGTATAATTATATTCTTTTTCAGAGATAAGCATGATAGACAAGTTATAAGAAATAAAGTAGTATTCAGTGACAGTAAAATCATGCTATGAAACAAATTTAAAGACTGTAGACTTTCTGCATTTTAATTTATATGGGCCTAGGGGAGGGGCCTAGGAAATAGGTTGGATTAATGCGTTGGCAGGCATCACATAACAAGTTATGACGTTAAATTTATATGTTGGCCAAGTTAGTTTACTGACATTACCTCTACTCCCTCAAGACCTCTCTCTGGGATGCAAACATCTAGATTTGGTGACGGACAGCTGGGAGCAGTAGGATTGAATTACTCACCAGGAAGAACTCTGATTAATGAGCTTCAAGTAAGGACTAATTTCCAGACAACCATCTATGCCATCACTAGAACCTAAAAGTTCCCATTTATGATCAATGTCAAGGTGAGGGTGAAAGAGAAATTTACTTTGAAACAGCAAAAAACATTTTAACCTCTCCTTTCCTTTTAAGAGGTAAGCACTTCTAAGCAGCAACTTGACTTGTTTTAGAAGGATTAAGAATATACTTATATTGTCTATGTTCTCTGATTGCTTCAAAGGGGAAGATTTTGTTTTATAATAAAATTGAGAGTCTTTAAGGGGAGTGGCCGTGCAATAGATATATTGTGTGTCTCGGCAAATGTCTAACCAGTATTAGCTATTTTCTAAATAAATTGGTATATATACCCAGTTAGTAGATTGATATTCCATAACTTCATGGTAGATACGGAGACATCGTTTAAATCATTCTGCATGATATATAGAATTTAGGATTTCCCTTGAGCTTTGCAAATGGATGGGCATTAGATAAGAAGGGAAAAGGAGGTCATATTCAATGGGAAGGCTAGTGAGAGAGAATACAGTGCATTGCGAGAGGGTGAGCACATCCCTTTGACTAAAGTAAAGACAGGGAATAGATGTAGAAGCCAAATGTTGGAATGCTCAAAAGCAAGCAACAAAAAAGTAGTGAAATGACATGATGGAAGCAGGTTAGGTCTAAATTTTCTGTGTTTCCACCTACACGAAAATGAACTGGTGCCTAATGGTACAAAAGAAACAAGATGCTTTCTGGCTTTGGTACCAGCTCTCTTCAGATCATTCAAGAAGACTCCAGGCTGTATCATGAGTAATTCTAATTGTTTTTTTCTGCCTATCCTGCCTTCTCTCCAATTCCCCGTGATGGACCCTAAACAACAGCCGCATGTACTCTGCATTGTTGCCATGATATCACCTGTCTTTTCTGATGAAGGTAATGTGGCTTGGCACCCAGGTCATAGTCATGTCTCCTGATTTTTAGGTGCTTCTGATGTCTGTTGCACTTAACTCCTCCCATTTCCTTTGCTAATGTGGGACTACTCCCATCATATATTACACTCTGTTACTTGGTCCATAAAGCAGCAAGCTATTTCCTTTCAGGGCCTTCCCAAAAGTTATCACAGCCTATTGCCCCCTTGGCTCTGACCATAAGTTGTAGAGGGAGAGGAGAAAGGTAAAAAACAATCTGGATATGGGGCGCCTGGGTGGTTTAGTTGGTTAGGTGTCTGACTCTTGATCTCAGCTCAGGTCTTGATATCAGGGCCATGAGTTCAAGCCCCACGCTGGGCTCCACAGTGGACATGGAGCCTACTTAAAAAAAAAAAATCTGGATATATATACACTAAGCTGTTGTATTAGCTATCTACTGCTGCATAATAAATTATCCTAAAACTTAACAGCTTGAAACAATAAGCATTTATTATTTCATGGTTTCTGTCGGTCAGGAAACGAGGCATGACATAGCTGGGTCCTTTGGCTCATGGTTCCTCATTAGACTGCAGTAAAGGTGTCAGCAAGGGCTGTGGTCTCATCTTAAGGCTCATCTGGGGGAGGTTCCACTTCCAAGCTCACATAATTATTGGCAGGATTCTGGTCTCTTACTGAGACACCAGTTCTTTATCACATTTGCCTGTCATAGGGCAGCTCACAACATGGCAGCTGGCTTCTCTCAGAGCATGTGAGGGACAGAGTGGGTAAGAACCAGCAAGATGAGTCATAGTTTTTTTGGTCAATGAATCTGAAGCAACATCTCATCATGTTGCTATATTCTTTTTGTTAGGAGCAAGTCAACTGGTCCAGCCCACATTCTAGGGGAGAGAATTACACAAGAGCATGAACACCAGGAAGAAAAGATCATTGGGGCCATTTTAAAAGCTGCCTACCACAACTGTGGAGAATTTCCCTACTTTTCTGGTGACCATACCCTTGTAAAATCTTGAATTCCTTATGCAACTACCAGGCAAACTCAGACAAATCTGAATTTGGATAGGTTCTCACTCTCAGACTCCTGTTTTACAGTTTCTTCAGAAAAGGGATCTGGCAGCAATATACAAATGGATTAAAGAAGACTTGTGGTTAAGAAAACAAACCATGTAACTATCATTAACAGTACTGATGAAAGCAGTAAAAAGTCCAAACCAGGATGGTGGTAGGGAGCTTCAAGAGAGGATATAGATGCAAAAGAGGCAGAAAAGTAAGAATCAAAAATACTTGCTTCCAAACTGAATATAGAAAATGGAAAGAAAGGAACAACAACTTGGATTCCCAGGTGGATCCAGGATACTTCTGGCATTTATGGAAAATGGGAAAATTTGGGAAGAAATCCAGATTTGGGGAAAAATGGTTAAATGTGATATGCTAAATTTGAGGTGGTTTTTGTTTTTGTTTTTATTTTGACTGAACTAAATGTCTTTATCAGGGAAAGTCAGGATTACAACAGACTTAAGAGTTGGCATTGGGGCTCTTCTTGCCAAAGGTGGGCATGACATTGACCAAGCCCCAGTTGTCCTACATCTGCCACTTGGCTCAGCCTGTCTTCTTCTTTTTCTCCTGTTTGGCCACCTCTGCCCTCTGACATGGCCAGCACGGGCCGGAAAACCATGGACTCTAGCTCCAAGCATGTGGCCAACTACCTCCAGGGTGGTCAGAACTTCTACTCCATGCTGATCTATGGTAGCCTCATCTTTGAGGGACGTGCCTGCCAGGAGCACCACTTGATGTTCTAGAGCGATGTCCTCCAGTGAGGCTCCACGAGCCTTGATCTGGGTGACCTGGCTGGTCACCTCAAGGGTATGTAGCTCCTGGGCGCAGACAGAGCTGCATGGCAGTGACTGAACTGGGGCCACCACAGCCACTATCTCGAAGATGGAGTTGAGAAAAAGCTAAATTTGAAGTTTTGCATTAAGTTATGAATGAGCAGATATAACTTGCTTAATTTTGTGCCCGTTGGTCTCAGACATGCAAAGACATAGAAAAGAGTACCATGACTTTCAAGATACACAACATCCAGACAGCAGGGGAGAGTGACAGAAGCCAGGGACAGAGGGCAGGACAGGAGGTAGAGATTTATTTGCTATCAATATAGAAACTTCGAGAGAAGATAGAGTCAGAGGAGGGCTCCAAGTGGGAAGGTAGAAGAAAGAAGAGCCCTCCAATAAACCCCTGCGTTTGAAATCCTCCCTGGGAGCCAGTTCGCCTCTGCACTACGGTGTGGCAGTGCTGCAGGCCAGAGCGCTTCTCTGCTCAGTCAGACGCTTGCTTAACGAGTGGCCTGCGAACATGACAGCCTTGACATCACCACCGCCAGCGCTGCGACCGTGGCACCTGCCTGGAAGAGAAGTAGAAATGCCATATCTTCAAGAAAATCCACAGTCTGTTCTTGACAGAAAGCTTGTAGTCATTACAACAAAAGGAAATAAGAGAACAACCCTTGAAATTAAAAAACAAATCCAAACAGCAAACAAAATGAAACCAATAACCAAATAAACAATCAAGAAACCCCAAAAGTTGTTGTTTTGTTTTGTTTTTTTAAAAACTTGTCAAAATTATCAAACAAAAGAGTTGTTCAAAGAAGTCTGTGGAGGATACCTGGATGCCAAGTGCTGCTTAACTCCTCCCCTTTTGTCCTTTCTCCTCCTCTTTACCCTCCTGTCATTATTTTCTCTCCTGTTCCTTCATTTTCCTGCTTGTGTCCTCACTCTTCCCCTCCCCCCGCCGCACCCCACAGACTGCTCCCACCCTCCAGTCTCTAATTCTAGTTTTTTAAGTTAGAAAGTATGGAAGTTTATTATAGGACATCCGGATAGTATGGCTAAATGGAATGGAAAGAGCTGTAGGTCATTTTGAGAATCATCTATGATGTGAATTTTAAAATTGCTACAAGCAAGATTTTATTGACCATGATGCTTTCTTTTATTTTCTCTTCTCATTTTCTTCTTTTTCATTTTCAGTTTCATCAAAGGATTTCTCAGTGTCTTAAGGATTTCAAATATTGAGGGGTTGATCTCGCCTCGTGACAGCAAGTTCAGTGTTTTTGCCACCTGACTTAATCACTTCCAGAAGGATCAATCCAGATTGTCCATTTCTTTTTTTTTTTTAATGATTTATTTATTCATTTAGGAGAGGGGGAGGCAAGCGGAGGGAGGGGCAGAGGGAGAGAGAGAGAGAGAGAGAGAATCTTGAGCAGACTCCCTACTGATTGCGGAGCCCGATGCAGGGCTTGACCCCACGACCCCAAGATCACCACCCATGTGGAACCAAGAGTCAGACACTCAACTGACTGCGGCACCCAGGCACCCTCAGATTGTCATTTCAATGGCTTTGTCAGTATAGAGTTTCTCCAGAAATTCACACCGTGACTTGGCACCCTGGCCTATGGCATTGGCCTCCCTGGAGTGGTTTGTTCATGAGGGGCCAGTCTTCCGAGGGTGGGAATGTAAAGATGAAGGCAGGTTGGGTTGTGGAGGGGGTGGGGCGGGTAAGAAGCAGCCCCAGGAGAAGGAGCTAAAGCACAGTCTCCATTAGCCCAGGAGGCCCATGGGGACAAGACTCCCAAACTGGTCCTGGCAGCCAGCATGGAGAAAATTTATAGTTTTCTCTTCTCTCTGTACTCATCTATAGCAGAGTCCAACAGAGGGCAAATAAAATATTTTCTGGACAAATATAAATATTAATGAAAACTGTTGTAAAATTTCCATATTGTAGGATGCTATAAAAGGAGAATACTTCACTTCCAGTTTCTCTTATAAATAAGGATTGTTAGTGTAAGGAATGTTCTTTGGAAAGCTTTTCTTTTTTTTAATTTAAGTTTATGGAATATGGAAATGACCTAAAGTATTAACATAAAACTTGATGATGGATATTTTGTAGGAAATAATTCAAAATGTCAAAAGAATTTTTAGCACAGAGTTTTTAGTATAGCAAAAATGTGTTACAGAAATGTGTAAAAATGAAGACGTGGATCCATAAATCGTGGTGTATACATACAATGAAATCTTGTGCAGCTACTAAAAAAAATTCTTTCCAAGTTTTCAATGATATATGGAGTTGCCTAAGTAGAAAAGAAACACAATATCCTTAAAAGCAAGGTAAAAAAATGTGATCGATCTACATGTATTGATATGGAACCATCTTCAAGATGATGATGTAGCGAGTAGGATTTTTCATTGTCACAAGCTTTGTTTTACAAAAATACGGTTGACCTTGAACAGCACAGGTTTGACCTGCATGCATCCACTGACATACACATTTTTTTCAATACAGTACAGTAAATACATTTTCTTTCTTATGACTTTCTTAATAACATTTTCTTTTCTCTAGTTTATTTTATTGGAAACGTATAGTATATAATACATATACAACACTTGTTCCTTGACTGTTATGTTATCTGGTCAACAGCGGGCTACTTGTTAAGTTTTGGAGGAGTCAAAAGTTATGTGTCCCTAACCCCTGCATTGTTCAAGGATCCACTATATAATTTTACTTGTCCTTAATTGCTGTAATATCTGACTCTTCTTTCCCGTTATCTGTAGTGGAAGAAGACATAATTTAGTCATTTCTAAGTAGACTGTCAAATGCAGTGATTTCTCAGGCAAGCAAAGCAAGGTATTGCATGCTAGAATTTTGCTGTGGTTGCCCCTGAAAACCCAGATGCCGTCACCGCTGTGCTTGCTACAAGGCCCGTGTGCATTACTTTATGCACTCAGCTCTTGTGTCTAAACCTCACTGTGCGTGCTGATTGGCAAATAAGTTACATGGCTGCATGGTTTCAAGGCAATTTTAGAAATGTAATCTGTTGTTTTCTTTTACTTTCCAGCTTCTCTGGTATATAATGGAACCCATGCAGGTTTGGAACTATTTGGTAATGGAACCATAAGTGGCTACAGCATCATCCCCGTAGGATGACAAGATCGGTCTTCAGTGTGAGGTTGCTAACCACATACCAGCCCCATGGTACCTAATAATTGATTTTAACAATGCAATTTGATTATTCAACTTGATTATTCTATTTGATTGAGAAAGAATGACTTTAGTGGTTAAGTTTCCCTTTCCAATTATGCCAGATTTACCCTTGTGGAATTGCAGATATCTCTTAGAATGATAACATTTGTCAAATGAGACAGTGCAGTCATTTAGCAATCGCTCAGAGTATCCGCTGAGCACCACATGCAAGATAATCAAGTAGAAATCAATCGTGCCTTGTATTTGCACAGTGCTTAGACTTTGTAGAACACACCCAAGCCTTTTCTTACCTGATCCTAAAAATAGATTTGTGTTGGGGCACGTGGGTGACAGTTGGTTAAGCGTCTGCCTTTGGCTCAGGTCATGATCCCAGGGTCCTGGGATCGAGTCCTGCATTGGGCTCCCTGCTCAGCAGGGGGTCTGCTTCTCCCTCTCCTTTTGCCTCTCCACTCCCGCTTGTGGTCTCTTGTGCTCACTCTCTCAAATAAATAAAAAAAGAAAATCTTTAAAAAATTTAAAATAGGTTTGTGAAGTGAACTGGGAAGAGATCCCCATTTTATAGATGAAGAAACAGAGGGCCAGAGTTAAACCATTTGCCCTAAGTCAAACCAGTAGTAGATGGTGAAATTGGGACCAGGACTTAGCTGATTATATTTGAGTACTGTTTTCCACACTGTCACATTTTCTATTGACTCCATGAAGAGGCTTTGGTAGGGAAGCTGGAGAAAACCTGAGGAATGGGAAGGAGACACCTCTGGGATGGGGAGGACAAAAGAGGGCACTTTTTAAAAGGAGAAGCTAGCAGAGCTGGGGGTCCTTCTTTTACCAACTTCCCAACCTGGGCCAAGGGCCAACCCTGAGTAGGTGCATTTCCAGCTCAGATTCCGTACCTTCTTCTACCCCCCCTACCCGTTTTGTCCTGTGTCCCTGGCCACAAAAGACCTGACCATTAGAAAAAAGGTACAAGTTATAAGTATGAGATCCCACTTGTCAAGGAACATTATAAAAATCTGTGGTATGTTAGACTTGGTAAGGGAGCACTCCTTCATTTTCAGAAGAACTCTGTGAACTCCACTTCTGATCTGCAAGCACAGTGTCTCTAAGGCCAGGGACTTCTTTGGTGTGTGTTGAAAGGACGACAAAGACAAGAAAAACGAGCCCACTGATTCTGAGCAAAATCACAGCCCGAAAGTCACAGCTTCCCTGCTAATATTTTGTATTCTTAATGTTTGATATGGTGTTTGGGAATAATTCACTAAGGTTTGATTAGATTTACATAAAAATGATAGGCTTTCTGAAATCGCAGGTGAGGAGTGGGTGCGAGGAAGGAGGTGATGAGATCAAGGCTGTCCACGTAACACGGTGTAAGCCAAAAGAGAAGAGCTGTGCACCTCTTCTGCCTAGTTTTCTAGAGCAGCCCAACTACCCACGGTCGGCAAAGGAAAAGAACAAAGGGATGGAAACGAAAAACACCCATGTCTTTTGCAGGAGAAAAGAGCGAAGGTAAAAATTCTGCCAAATAATTTTAATGCTATTCTGTCAGCCTGAAGAAAGAGAAGTTCTCTGTGTAGCAAATCATGAGGCTTCTCTTCACGAACCGTGCTTGGCAAAGGGGGTTCTTCCCATGTGTCTCTCTTGGGAAAATGTTTTCACATTGGTGGTCGCTAAGCTTCATCAGCACATTGTGATAGGTAAGCCAGTTATGGGTTTAGTTGGTTGCTTGTTTGTGTGTTCATTTACACTTGACTTTGTTCTAAAAATGCTTGGTGGTGGGTGGAGTGCCCAATAGCTCATTGTGCTTTGTGCATTGATCATATGTAGTCAGTTATTAAAAGCACAAGTGATCCTTTCAAAGGACGTCTGTGTGAATAGTGGAGTACAGCTTTATTATTCTAACTAGGAAAATAAGCCAGAATGCTTTTTGATTAAACTAACAGTAGGTCTGCAACCATTTCAGCAATAGATTAAGGTAGGACAATTTTAGTTGAAGATGATCAACAGTGTATATGCCGCAAGGATCCCTGAGGCTGACCTACTCAACTGCCATGCTCCGGGCAAACCCCAGAAGTGCACTCTTGTGACTCTGAGCCTCAGAGAACTTGGGCCCAAACCAGTACCTCTTTTACCAGAAAAACTATAACAGAGAGGCACTGAGATGTGTCACTAGAGACTGAACAAGATGTTTACATAATTACTGATGATTTCATTCAGTCTGATTTTAATCTCAAACCAGTTTGGGTTCTCTCCAAGCTTCAAGAACAAAACATTTATCATGGTAGAGTTGCAAAATGTCTACAAGTGAAGTCTCTGTCTTTAGCGAGATGGGTTTGAGACTACTGCAACCACTTTCTAGCTAGTTCTGTGTCCAGTGCTATGGGTTTGGATGAGTCACTTAAACCCCGTGCTTTAGTTTCCACATTTTGAAAATGGGGTAATGAGAATATCTACCTCAGCACCTTGTTGTATCAAATGAAATACCATTTATAAGATGCTGAAGCACGATGTGCAAGCTTGTTGATGCTCGCTATTATTACCACGTGCCTAGTACTGTCTTTGGCCTGACAGGTGTCGAAATGTCTTAGTCCATTCAGGCTGCTATAACAAAAGCCCATCACTGGGTGGGTTACAAACAACAGACATTTATTTCTCACAGTTCTGGAGGCTGGGAACTCTAAGATCAATCCCAGTGCCAGCAAATTTGGTGTCCGGTGAGACACTACCTCCTGATTCATAGGCCTCACATGTCCTCACATGGCAGAAGGAGGGAGGGAGCTCTCTGAGGTCTCTTTTATAAGGGCACTAATCCCATTTATGAGGGTTCCATGCTCATGACTTAATCATCTCCCAGAGGTCCCACTTCTAAATGCTGTCACATTAGGGATTAGGATTTAACATACGAACATATGTTGGGGGGGATACAAACATTTAGTCTATAGCAGAAGATGATTAAATAGTCTGCCCTCAAGGAGCTTGTATAACTCTGGGTTCTCCAGAGAAGCAGAACAAATAGGATATGGAGATACAGATTTATTATTTTTTAAAAATTTCCATCAGATGTTATTTTTTAAAAACCAATATGCATTTTGCAGTAAGTGGCACTAATTACACAGTAATTATTAGATAAGTAATGTGAAACCACAGAACCATAACTTTGCCACAGCCACACAGATGTGGCCTTTCTGGCTGAGCACATTTTAAAAAAAAAAAATCTAGATGCCCACACCACACCAAAACTATGCCAAGGAAATCTGTCAAGGCATAAAGCTCTGGTGACTCACTAGAGTATCTAGATATAGATTTAGAGATTTAGATTTAGAGAGATTTTCTGTAAGAAATTGGTATCAATTTAGAGAGATTTACTATAAGAAATCTGAGAAGGAAGCTGAGAAGTACAAGCCCTGGAGTCATCGGCAAGCTGGAAACCCAAGAGATCCCGTGGGATAACTTCCAGTCTGAAGCCAAGGCAAAAGGCAAGAGAAGACCAATGGAGCAGCTCGAAGAAGTCAGGTAGAGAGAAGGACTCTTTCTTATTCAGCCCTTTATTCTATTCAGGCCTTCAACGAATTGGATGAGGCCCACCTTCACTGGGGAGGGTGATCCGCTTTACTTTGTCTAGCACTTGAGTGTCCATCTCATCCAGAGACACCCTCACAGACATACCCAGAAATAATGTTTAACCAAATATCTGGACACCCTATGGCCCAGTCATGTCGACACATAAAATTAAGCATTCAAGGTTGTAGAATGGTAAGAAAGATAAATGTGTAGGTAACTATTATAATGGAATAAGGGAAATGCAGAATTGGAAGAACATACAAGAAGCCGTGAGAGTCCTGGAAGAGAGATACGTCAATCTGGGGTGGTTGGGCCAGGTTTCTAGACGTTTGAGTACTTGAACTGAGGTTTGCAGTTTGGGGAGTGGTTTTCTACATGTCCAGGAAAATGGAAGGGGCACAGGATTCTAGGCCATTTCTCACCCACTTGGTTGCTAACACACTAGTCCAAGTGACCGCTGTGTTCAATATGCTCTCCTACTAGCCTTCGACCTGGCCTCCTTGCTTTGATTTTTGTACTGCTACTATCAATTCTCCATACAGCAGCTAATGGAGGGGCCTTAAATCCATAAGTCAGCCCATGGTACCCCTACTGTTAATGCTCTAGTAATTTGCCATCATATTTGGTAGAAAATTCAAAGTCCTAACACTGCAGTACCCCATATAATATGACTCCCCATTACCTTTCCCACCTAATTTCCTGTGACTTCCCTTTTCTGTTGCTGGTTTCAGCTACACCAAGACCTTTCATGAGTCTGACGACGTGCTTTGACTTCAAGGTATTTGTTTCTACCCAGAACACTTCTGCAAATCGTCATACGGCTCCGTCTCTTACTGCAGCCAGGTCTCTGCTCAAAGTCAGCAGCCTTCAATGGCACAACATTTCTGTTGTCCATTTATTCTGCCTTTTTTAGTTGGTTGGTTTTATTGTTTTGCACATACCTGGAAACCTTCCTGGATGAGATGGTACTTGAGTTGGGTATTGAAGGATGAGAAAGCAGGTAAGAAAGGGGGGGAAGAGAATCCCAGACCAAAGGACCAGCATGGAATGCCACGGTGGAGAAAGGCGGGTGGTTCCCCTGGTGTGGGTGAATAGGAGAAAGGAAGCTAGCGAGGACGCCGGGGCTGTCTGTGGGTACATGAATAATGTACCTGTAGGCCCTGCTGCTCTTGCCCACATCTGCCAGCAGCCCAGCCTTCGTCCTTCATTCAGAGGAGCTGGCCTCACATTTCATGTCTGATAGTGGCATTTCTCAGCCTTTTCCTCCACCCAAGGAGTCTATTTAAACATTTTTTTCTAATACCACTCCCTATGAAACTTTAATACCACACATATGCTGTCTATCTGTTTATCTGCTGTATATGCTTATCTGTGCTTTACACATAAAAATAGGATTTTCTCCTCCTGAGAGCCAGTTTTCACTTCCGTTGAGAATAAATGTTTTATAATTTTCACTGACAGCATGATTTTGTCTCTGTCTTGTCTCCTCTGTCTCTCTCTCTCCCTCAGACATACAGTTTCCAGGGAGCATCTGAATCCCACAGAATACAATATACGTGACAATAATTGAGCCACTGTTGCATAGTAGTAACGAAACTCCCATAAAACTGGAGTGATTCTCCTTCCCTCCCTTACCAATTCTGCCCCATCCCTCGTATATGGACACTTGATTCTACATCCATGCTTCTAAGTGGCATTTGAGACTCTGAAACCTTCCAAGGAATGTCATATATGCGATTTAGAGTTCCACCTTCAGGGATAACTCATCTATTCAGATGCTACTTATCCTCAAGTCACTCCTCTGTCTCCCCATCCCGACCAGGGAAGCGAGCTGAGGACACATGCACAGGCCACAGGAGGAAAGCAAAAAGGTCTCCGAGCAGCTTGCTTGACTACTACACTGCAGCAAAGCTTGTGTATTTTTTAAAAAAATCAGTTTTTCCAGGTGTTGAATGTAAGTATTGAATCACTAAATTGTACACTTGAAACTAACATTGCACTGTATGTTAACTAATTGGAATTTCAATAAAAGCTAAAAAGACAAATACGAATAGAACTAAATAAAAGGAAATATATGCCATGTTTATAATAAAGTAAAAATTAGCTTTTTATACAATATTTACATTTAATATACACAGTTCTATTAAGATTTGTAATCTAGTTTCTAAATTCATGATTGATTTGAGGTAGCAAAATAGAAGGAGAAGAGAAGGGCTGATGATAACAAGGAAAATACAGAAAGGCAGTGCAAATCCCATTTACTAATATGAAAGCACATCAGTCTAGGACCAGTTAGTACAGGGGCAAGTGGTCCCTGTTCTTTACTGGTGTTTATAATGTTGTTCCTAAATGATCACATGACCTTTTATTTAGGAAAAAAGAGAATATGAATTGTGTTTTCCAAAGCTTCCAACTAAGACCATTAGAATAAAGTTCTTTGCTTAAAATAATAAAGCTTCATCTAACTGGAAAATTTAGCTACCCATAAAGACTTACTTCCATGAGGATCCTGGATAGCATCTGGTTTTAATAATTGCAGGAGCTGTCACATGTAAACAGAAGCATGGTGTTCAAAGGTTCCATGATACAAAATATAGCCTGTGCTCATTTTGAGTAATGGTGTATAGTATGAGCGACTCTGAAATGAAAAAATTAAGAGAGTATTGGTTCACATGTCCAAAATTTTAAAAATATAATCCCATATCATAAGTAGCTTCAACACTGGTCAGCACATGCTGTGATAAAAGCTTAACTAATTCCCTTGATGGGGATGATGGAAACTAAATGTGTACAGAGATTGGCTTATATCAGTACAGGTAAGTGAGTTACTGAGTGATGGAGCCATGTTGTGTAGCTAGCAGAATTGTGTTCAGCTGAAGCACTTTATCAAGAAGAGTGTTGCCTGCAGAGATAATAAGCCATTAGGATAAACTCACTTCCACCTAATCTAATACCTGAGCTTCGCTGAGAGCATGATAAAGTGATGCCTTCCTGGCGGCGGCAGCAGCGGTATGATGATCAGCACCAAGGGCTGTGGGATCAAGAACCAAACCAGATCAGGTTGTTGAATAGGGCCGGCTGACGTGGATGGGGTTGGGGTGCAGACACATCCTGAGCCCCCAGATTATCCCGTATATCTACCTGTATTTTCAACCGAAAGATGACCATCAATTTAGTCACAAAGGTGGGTACTTTTCTCTCCCTTCTTTTCCTTTTCTTTTCTAACCAATCACCCAGCTTGTGTCAATGAACTTTTCGCAGGATCGATGGAGTTAGGCAACATGAGAGTGATTGAATTAGCTGCTCTCAAAGAAACAGACTGAGAGTGTAAAAATATAATTGACTGAAAGCAAAGCTTTAAAAAAAAAAAAAAAAAAAAACCTTTCTTAACATAAGGTCGTCTGGCGAAAGCCAGGAGGGAGTGTCAGAGTCTCAAGGGAGAGTAATTGTGGGTGAAGAAAAGGAAACTGATCCACAGGGAAAGAGCGTGGCACCAGTGGTTCTCTTTGCCCTCTGTTGCTTCCTTCCATGGCCTGGGCAGCCACCTGAGGCGTCCTCCAGCCTCCTTGTGGACACGAGGCTCGGGAGGCTCTTCAGAGCTCCTCTATTTGGAGGAGCAAGGGGGAAGCTCACATTGATTAAACCATTTGCCCTGTTTCCTTTATTTCTGTTTAACCATGACAACTTTAAAAATAAAAGCATAGACTTAAAATATTTTTAAATCTTGGAGGGTCATTCTTAGGTAGGCAATCCTTGAATTCCAAGCAGTGAATTTTAAGAGGTAATTTCAGGGATTAATATGTTGAAAATGCAGATTTGGGGGGGCGCCTGGGTAGCGCAGTCGTTAAGGCGTCTGCCTTCGGCTCAGGGCGTGATCCTGGCGATCCGGGATCGAGTCCCACATCAGGCTCTTCCACTGTGAGCCTGCTTCTTCCTCTCCCACTCCCCCTGCTGTGTTCCCTCTCTCGCTGGCTGTCTCTCTGTCACATAAATAAATAAAATCTTTAAAAAAAAAAAAAAAAAAGAAAATGCAGATTTGGAGGCCATTAAGTTCACCTTTCTTAAAACTCTCTTTTTCCTGATTTACACAATTAATTTCTGGTTCTTTCCTATCTCCCTGACGATTCCTACCAGCTGTGTTCACTTTTTTCCTTGTCAGAACCCACGTCGTGCATTCCTCATGGTTGTAGCCTTGGCAACTCTTCCCCTTCTCACTCTAAATACTCTGTCTTGGGGGTTTGGCCTTATTTCATGGATTGAACTATTATTCATATTCTGTAAGAATTCTATATGAAAAAAAAAAGAATTCCATATGAAAAGAAAAAGTGTTTTCCAAAGAATAGTCCTTACACTAACAATCCTGGTTATAAGAGAAACTGGAAATGAAATAGCCCTCTTTATGTTATTCTATGATATGGAGATTCTATAGTCGTTTCTATAGCATTCTATAATGCTTTCCCAGAAAGCATTTTACTTAACCTTTGTTCGACCATGCTGTAACTGAGTGCAGAGAGAACAGAGGACTTATAAACTCTCTCCATCATGATGAATGACCTGCCAACATCCAGTAAACAGAAGTTACTCTTAGTGATACACTGTAGCACAGTGACATGGCATTGCCATTTTGGTCTTTATTTAGGTGAAAATGTTATTTTGAAAATTCAGAACTCCTCTAATTTTTTTCATCATTAAAACTAAAGATTTAACACACTTTTAGCTAAAAGTTATGTGACTTTTAAAAAAAATATGTAAAAATATAAATGTATAAAAATAGAAACTCAGCGGATAACCCAGGAGGGCCGAGACTTTTCTACTCTGCTTACACAGATGGCCAAGATGGTGGTTTGGTGCTTGGGTCTTGGTAATTCATGGGATGGGATCCTCCTAGATCTTTCCACCTTCTATTCCCTGGGTGATCTCTGTCAAAACTGAACCTGTTTCTCTTTCAAGTAGCAGGGGCCCTGAATCAGAGCTGAGGAGGACCAGACTCACACCTGGCTGGCTGCCAGACCAGGTTGGAATTCCTGTCCCTATCAGGCTGCCGGGGACTTGGAGCTGGGACTTGAGCTCCTGCCTTTGGATCTGCTTCTCACCCCACCCCACCCTCCAAGCGGGATCTAACTTGCCCTCATGCACACCACCACCCATGTTTGTGACTAGAGAGAATCAGACTGGAGGGAGAAGAAGGAGGGAGGACAGAAGGTGAGGGGACAAGAGGGAAAACCATGTGAGAAGGGTAAGGAGGGACGGGAGAGGGGAAAGGAGAGGAGTTGAAAATAAGCTGCTTCCAGAAATCTTACGCAGACTTCAAATGAGCCTGTCTCTTGTTTGAGAACTTAGAGGGTTTTTTTTTAAACAACCTTTGCGTTTGTCGTCTGATTGACTGGTTAGTTTGGATTTTTGTGTGTTTGTTGGTTTGTTTTATTTGACTTATTTAATTTTAAGAGTTGTTTTGTTTCGCTGCCCGGACTTCAGGAAGCCGTCCCTGACGCGCCATCTGAGGAAAGTCCTCACTAACGCCCCACACTGCTTGGCTTGCCCTGATCCCAGCACGATGGCTTTGTTTGCTGTTTGTCTGGTTTGCCATGTCTCTTGTTAATTTAAACCATCGGGACGGAAGGGACAGGTCTCTTTTGTTTTAACGGCATGCATTCACCAGAAAATAATCTCTTCTACATGTAGAATCCTGCACATGGAAATTCTCAAGACCCAATATGTCAAGAGTGAGAGGAAAGTACAAAATACATGTTCACTGTCTTTTCTGACAATTCTTCTTGTGAACATGTGGGTATAATTGTGGCTCAATAAAAGATGTGCTCAAATTATCTCTCTTTGGTCCTCCCTTTGAAATACTCCCTAATTGATAGCACATTTGCTCAGCCACTCTACTAGGTAGTTACTACTTAAAAACTGGAGAATTTTTAAGAGTTAGCTGAACATCTGGGAACTGTGAAAACTGGTTTTGGCTGAACTCTTTGTTTTGTTCCGGAGGGTTTTGGGGTTTTTGTTTTTTGTTTTTTGTGTATACAATTACACTTGCATCCAACTTTTACTAAACCTGAATATCAAGGAATTTTACCCATAGCACTCTTACTTTTTTATCACAGAACCCTAGAAATCTAAACATTGATCCTTCCTGCTTGTCTCCAGCCCATATCCGAGTCCTGCCATTTATTATATTCTTCTGGTATAACACTTTAATCCATTCATAGCTTTGCTTATATCACCTTTTAATTTATTTATGCATTCATTCATTCTTGTGTTCAACAAAATTTTTTTTTAAAGATTTTATTTATTTATGTGACAGAGAGACAGCCAGCGAGAGAGGGAACACAGCAGGGGAGTGGGAGAGGAAGAAGCAGGCTCCCAGCGGAGGAGCCCGATGTGGGACTCGATCCTGGAACGCCGGGATCACACCCTGAGCCGAAGGCAGACGCTTAACAACTGCACTACCCAGGCGCCCCTCGTGTTCAACAAATATTTACTGAGTTGCCTTGGAACCACTAGAGATAAAAGATGAATAGTGTTTCCTGCCCTCAAGAAATTTACTATGGGGAAATAGTCAAACTATCCATTACAATACAGTGTCATAAGTGCTATTTAATCATTCAAGTCATTTCTGAGCTCCTACTCTGTCCCAGTGCTGTGCAAAGCAATAAATCGACATATAGAAGGAACATCTAATGGGGGAAGGGGAGGTCTTCCAGAAGAGGTGATCCCAAATTTGGTCCTCAATGATGAAGAGGCTCTAACCAGGGAAGTCGGAAGCAGAGGAACAGGGAGGGATTATTATGTTCAAAGCAGAAGGAGAAGCACCTGAAAAGTTTGAGAAGTAAAGTAGATCTGCGAAGGGCATTGCAGGCTCTCAGCTTTGGCCAGGAACTGAGTGTCATAGTAGCACTTATCAAACATATGTTGAGTGAAGGAGTAGAGAAGAACAATGTGGTAGAAGCAAGGAGGAAAGAAATCTTAAGTAGCCTTTAAGTCATGCTAAGAAGTTTGGACTTCATCTTAGGAGACCATTGAAAAGAATGTTCGGATGGACAGGGCTGAGAATAGGGGCACAAAATAGATGTGATCAGACTTGTATTTTAAGTTTCTCACTTTGGTCTTATCATCAAGATTGATACAGGCAAGAGGGAAGGCAGGGAGCCCAGGAATGAGGCTATTGCTGTAATCTAGATCTCAGTAACCCAAAATGTGGTCCTGGGCCAACAGCATCATCTACATCACCCAGGAGCTTGTTATAAATGCAGAATCTTGGGGCGCACCAAGATTGAGTCAGAGTTTTCATTTTAAAAAGTTCACTCAGCAATTCCAATACATATTAAAGTTTGAGGTGCACTGATCTAGACTTAATTATGTTAGTGGTAGCAGGGCTAAGAAGAATGGGAAGATTTAAGAGGTACTTCACTGGAACAATCAACCAGACTTGGTGAGCTAATGGATGGGAGAAGAGGGTAGCTGAGCAAGTGTGGTTCTCTCTTAAGTGGGGGAAAAAAAAAGTTGGAGAGAGAGCTGGTACTGATCTCTTGGGCCTGTACTTTAAAAAATTGATTTGAAATCTATTCATAGAAGTAATAAAATTGTTATATAGCTAATCTCTGCTCTGAAAACTACAGCCAGGGGAATGCTTAGAATTATAACATAGGAAATATTATGGAACCAAAGACATCTGCTCAGTAGGGTAGCACTTTTTAGATTACATCCTACCTCAAAACTTCTCTCTTTATGGCAACATATTAGAGACTGAAATAACACTGTCTTAGTTTAGGTTAGCATGAGTCTAGCAGATCAGAAAGGGAGAAAGGAAAGGAGATTGCCTGAAAGAGACAGAGACAGAGACCAAAGACTTTTTCAAGTCACAGCTCCAGCCACCATTTGGTAGAGTCTGTTGGAGAAAAGTGAACTTCCTTATACATAAAGGTCACATAAATTCTTTTTTTTAAAGATTTTATTAATGTATTTGAGGGGGAGAGAGTGAGCACAAGCAGGGGTAGGAGCAGAGGGAGAGGGAGAAGCAGACTCTCCTGCTGAGCAGGGAGCCTGACGCTCGATCCCAGGGCCCTGGCATCATGACCTGAGCTGAAGGCAGACGTCTGTTTAATCAACTGAGCCACCTGGGCGCCCCTACAAAGATTCTAAACCTAAGTAAATTTTCCTTGAAAGTGTAAGGGAATCAATAAGTTACCTAACAATTTTGAGTGCCAACTATGTGCCAATCACTGCCTATTCACCCTATTTCATCTCATTAAGTCTTAACAATTCTGTAAGGTAAGTATTTCCCTTCCCCCTCTTTTAGTGAAGGGGACTGAGTATCATCAATGTGAAGGTGTTTGCTGAAGGCAGATGAGCTGACTGGAACTTCAACTGAGAATTCCAGCCCAGTCTATCCAGGCTTTTCCTCTCATGCTGTGCTGCCCTTTAAAACAGACAACTTTTTACATTTGACAAAAGTCCTTAAAAGGAACCAACATTCCAGCACAGAAGAAGTGGGACATAAACACCACACACAGAGATACACAACCAGCCCAAGAAAAGAAGGGGATACAGACCAAAGTCAGAAATATTCCCCTTTGCCACAGAGCTAAGAATTCATCAATTCCCTAGAGTGAGGATTAGAAAAGTTAACACCAGACCCATAATGTATTTGTATTTATATTCACACATATTTATATTCATACATATTATTGTATTTTATTAGCTTCATGTCCACATGTTGCTATCATTCGTTCTTGTACATTCAGTTATTCTCAACACTGCCTTTTATTGTCTTTGTGTTGTCAATGTAATGCAAGGCCTTTGATTTAATTAAATGAGGTGAACATAATTGACAACTAGAGCCAGGAGTTTGGAACGAAGTGAAAACTGAAGGATGCCTTTGTAAGGTTAATGCTTGTCTGTGCCAGAGGTTACAAAGTCACTCAAATTTTGAGCACATTTTAAGGCAAGGCATTGTGGAAGATACAAAAATCAATAAACTGAGTTCTGCCATCAAGCTCCTAGCAATCTACGATGAGAGACTCAACATATTTAGTAATAAAAATAGTAAGAGAATATGTTAAGTACCATATGTGAAGCAGAGATAAAATGAGCTAGAAAAGTGAGAGTTTCCATTACAATGGCTGCGTAACAAATTATCCTGAGACGTAGCATTGTTAAATACCCATTTATTACTCTGTGGTTCAGGAAATAAGACAGGGCATAGCAGGGACAGTTTGTCTCTACTTCATGAAGTCTGGGGCTTCAGCTGGATGGCTTGAAGCTTAGGGGCTTGAATCTACTGAAGGTTCATTTGTCTGCATATCTGGCAGTGGACGCTGCCTAGACGCAAAAGGCTGGCGTGCCTGAACAGCCGGGCCTCTCAGGCATCTCACGCTGTCTTTTTCTGGTCCCTCTACCTGGTCTCTCTGTCTTGGCCTTTGTGTTGAGAGAGAGCAGCGGGTGGAAGCTGTATGGTTTTTTCTAATCCAGCCTCACTTAAAAGTCGCTTCTACCACATTGTTGGAATCAATTCACTAGGGTTAGCCCGTGTTTAAAGGGAAAGGAATTAGACGCTACCTTTTGTGGGGGAAGAGTCAAAGGATTTGTGTGTTCTACAAACACCACACAGGAGATCAGGGAGCGTTCATGGAAGGACCACCGTTCGGGCTGGCTGCTGAAAGATGAATGTAATTTGAAATAGCAAAGGTAAGATAAGTGGAAGTAAACACTGGGATCTGTATCAGTAGGTAAACCGTGCAACATACAGACTGATAGTGCATTGGGAGTACGGGCAATAAGCCTGAAGACATAAATGGGCTCAAGGTGTGGCAGGAGTTAAGTGCCAAGCTAAGGAGCATGGACTTGATTCAGCTGGGAGTGGAAAGCTATTGTGTTTGTGGTTTTCAACGCTGGCCACCACTAGAATCATCTGGGGAGGCTTAACAATACCCATGCCTGGATCCCACCCCCAAAGATTCTAATTCAGTTGTTTTGGAATATCGCCTAAGCACCAGGACCTTGAAAGCTTCCCAGGTGATTCTTCTGTCAGCCAAGACTGAGAACCAGTGCACTGAAGGCGTCTGAGGACAGAAGCTCTGATCAGAAAGCAGTTTGCGTGCTCTCTCTGGGAACCAGTAAGTAGTTTACGGCAGAAACAGTCTGTTTTCGTTTGTTTTCCCGTGTTCCCCAGAGCCAGACTTACGGCTGTTTGAATGGGGTGACACGGGGGTCAGTAGTCCTGACTCCATTAAAATCTGGGCTACTCCTTTTTACCATTTAACATGATAGTTTTAATGTAATCTTTCAGGGAAGAGGGGAGATCCTATTGCTGTGTTAGCTCTCTCCAAGAACCAGGCCTTCTGAGGAGCTGCCACTCAGGTACCTGGGTCCTGGCGGATCTGACTTAGCTCTGAAAATGTAGTTCTTATTCAGTAATCTTTATACCAACCCTTGTATCTGCTCATGCCAGGGAAATGGCCAGCGTTACCAGGTTTTAGAACTTCTAAAATCCTAGGCATTTTTTAAAAGGCCATCAGAATCCGCACCTTTCCCTACCTACCTTCCCACCTAGCCCTGCATTCTAAGAATGAGAGGTAGGTGTTTGTCCTAAGTACTCATGGCAGAGACAACTACTGGCATAAAATGAGTATATTCCCAACAGAATGTCAATTGGAAATTTGATAAATGGAAACATTGGATACTGAATTCTCAAACCATCAGTGTTACCTTGGGTCATCCTAATATTCCATATCTTAGCGGTACAAAGAAATCATTTCATACCTCGTATATGATATATCAATTTGTGTTGAATGTACATTCAGCTACATAATTGTATTTATTACTCAGTTCCACAAGGGAGGTCTTATTATCCCCACTTCACAGGTGAGGAAATGAGATTTAGAGGAATTGTGACTTGTGCAAGGTCATAGAGCTAGTAGGTAGCAGACTGAAATTGAATACAGCCATTCTGATTCCAAATTTAGTGTTTTTCACACTGTACATAATTTATGCTTTGAGAGAGTTGGAGCATAATCTCTTTCCATTGTATCAATCTCAGAAATTTGGGCACTTAAACATTCCTATTTCCTTGAATATAGTTTTTATGTTATATTAAACCGTTTTTAGAAAGCTCATATACATTTTCAACATATGTACCTTGTGAAGTAATGAGATATGTAAATTTACTGTGTGCTTTACAAATCCTTTTTATTTGACTTTTATTTATCACTTAAATGTCAAAGGATGCCTCATATTTATTATATACTGAATTTTTGGTCAGGTGGGGAATGTGCATTCATTTTGTTGGTTTTATTCTAATTTCTCTTCAGCCTCTAACTTCGACTGATCTTTTCAAATCTGCAACTATACCTTCGCTTACCCCATCCCATTGTTCTAATTTATCATATCAGGTCTCCTAAGGGTTCGTTTTACAAAGCATTTTTTTGAAAACCTGTTAAGTGCCAAGAACTTTGGGGAAACAATGATTAGTAAGATTGCAAGGCCTTTCCAAATTGTCTCTCTTTTTCTGGAGGTACAATGACAAGAAGTGCATGAAGCAGTTCAGGTGAGGCCATAGCATTTTGTGTGCAAGGGAATGATAACATCTTATGTCCCATGTTTATCCCTATTATACCCACTTCTTGGCCTTCTTGCTCGTCAAGTTGTACAATTACAACAAATAGCCTTCAATTCACTTTAAGTAATTTTCTAATAAGATATTAATAGATCAAACTGACCTTCTTGTAAATCATAATTTCCAAATCTTACAACTTTAATTTTTATTTGTTCCTTAATGAATATTCTTACCTTTTCCCATACTAAAACTACTCTGTCACTTTACCCACTAACATAGCCTTATATATCTTGTTGGATTTAGCTCCATATGCATAGAATTCAATTATCTACAACATGACTTTTATCTTCAGACTTACAAATGGCACTGTGCTCCCACTTCCTCATCATTACCATTTATAAAATATTCAATAAGACAGATCTTGACACCAGTATTATTCATGTGTCAGTTTTGCTGAGTGGACATTGAGATTTTCTGTGAAGTGAAAAATACTCTTTGGAGTGATAGACATTAAGAAAAAAAAATTTTTAAATGTTACAGTTAAACCAGAAAGTAGAATCAAGTTTGCAGAAGTCATCTACCAACTAAAAATCACCATTACAGTAAGCTTTGACTTACTGATTATCAAGATGAATATGAATGAGTGTCATATCTATCATATCTTTATATGCTTTACCGTTGGCTTTTGCATGCTGGAATCTTCCTAAATTCTATTTGTTAGAGTTCCTAATAGCAATAATTGTAGAATCCCTTGATAAGAAAAACAAGAACCTTAAATAAATTATCAAAAATGTATTAGAGTCTTTGGTATTCAAGGAAATGCTCCTTGAGATCCATTTCTGATAACCAAAAGTATAATTAATTTCATAGGTTGAATTGGAATTCAGAGGAGGTGCCATAGTACCTCCCACTTTGGTCACAAATTCCTAAGTCACATCAAGGGACCTCAGACTCTAAGATTCTGATCTTGCTGCTCTTTTTTTTTTCTGGCCCCAACATCATGGCTTGTTCACCCTTGCAGGCTCCCGTACTCTTCACCTTCTCTTCTATCACCACAAGCCATCCAACAGTGACTGCCCATTGACTTCCACCTAGTTTCTATTGCCAGTCTTCACCCATCACGTTCTTCCCACCAACCTGGTATAGAGATAGTCAAGAGACCAAGTTCTGACTTTTGGTCTAGAGTTCTAGTCCTGATTTCGCCAATTATTTCTATGAGCTTTTATTCTCTCGTGAATCTATCACTGTCTCTTCATTGTGAAGTAAAAGGAATGTACGAATAGTTGCTATACTTCCTGTTAGCTCTACATGTTCTGCTTTTCTGATTAGGTGTTAGATAGAATGAAGGAGAGTAGAATCGGCAAAAGAAATGTGTATTTCTTTTGGGAAGGGAAATTTTACTGTAGTCCTGTTGCTGAATCAAGTCTGTCTTCCAACTTTCCCCAATATTCATCTGATTGGATATACTGACAAATGAAAAAATAGTTGCAAGGGTTAAATATAGCATGCTAGGGAATTGCTCTATTATGTTGGGTAGCTATGTAGATGTGAGAGATCGCGCCCTCCATGAGGAAATATGGAATTTTTCGGTGACTCTAAATTCAAATTAAATTTAAAAATACGTATTCCATGAAATTGGGGAATCACCATTGGTAAAGGGTTATGACACCCTGATCCAGCTAAACTAGCCAGCGCAGTCCCCAATTGTGCCATAAACATGTCTAACTCCTTGACCACTGAAATGCCTTCTCCCCTCTTTTTTCTACTTATTTAAAGTTCTGTTTCATCTTCAGGACTTTGTTTGAATTCCAGTGTTTTATGTAGGAAGATATTTTTTAACTGCCCAAACCCAGAATAACCTCTTACTCCTTTAGAATTGCCAGAGCATGATCATCTGCTCCGCTAATTTTGCTGACCTTATGTTGCCATTTGTTTTTATTTATCTTTTGATGAATGTATTCTGTCTTTCAAACTAGATCTTAAGCTTATAAAGGACTATGTCGTGGCTCTCTGTGTCCACAGCATCTGGCTCAATGCCCAGCACACAATTGACATTAATAATGTCACCCAATAAAAGCTTATTAGTGGTAATGGCATATAATTCCATGAGAATCACTTAAATATTATTGACTGCATATTACTTGACAGATGTATTGTCTGACTTTTATTTGGCAAGAACACCATATCTTCATGCATAAGGAAGCTAGCCTTGCGGCCCTGAACACCAGTTACAGATGGCCAGACGTGGAGTCAATTGAACATTTGCTATGGACGTGGCAAGTGTTTAGTAACTGTCAAAATGCTTGCCTTAATCCTTTCAGGCTTCTGTAATACAATACCACACACTGGAAAGCTTATAAACAACAGAAATTTATTTTTCACAGTTCTGGAGGCTGGAAATCCAAGATCAGAATGCCAGCATGGTCAGATGAGAGCCCTCTTTCGGGTTGCAGATTGCTGACCTTTTGCTGTATCTTCACATGGTAGAAGGGGCTAGGGGTCTCCGTGGGATCTCTTTTATAACACATTAATTGCATTTATGAGGGCTGTACCCCTTTCACCTGATCACTTTCCAAAGACCCCACCTTCCTAATACCATCACCTTTGGGATTAGGATTTCAATATATGAATTGGGGTTGGGGGACAAAATATATGAATTGGGGTTGGGGGACAAAAATATTCAGACTGTACAATAATGAGCTAGTAGATATCATGGAACTTTTATGTGGTTTTAATCCTGGAGGCAGTAAATGTCATTAAGAGCCCTAACTAAATATCTTTACTATGTTAATAAAAGGGATATATAAAATAATCATAGCTTATGCTTTAGAATATTGTATGCATATTTACTTATTTAATATTTACAACAACCCTTTGAAATAATATTACTTTCCATTTTATAGAAGTAATATTTCTCATTTTATAGATGAGGAAACAAGACACCAAAAGGTTAAGTAACTTACTCAAGACTGCACAGCTAATGAGGGAGAGAGGTGGGATTTGAACGTGGGCAGCCTGATTCCAGAATCTGAAACTATTATGCCATGAAATAAGTTGGTTTCTTATAGTCTATAATGCCTGGGTAGATATGAAGCCATAGGATTTATTTTAATTAAAGAAATTTGAGCATCAGGTGGCTTTACCCAATAGGAATAAAGACCACATGAGAACTGAAAAGGCCCAGTGAGGAAATGCATCACACTAGCTCAAGGTCAGCCTGTCTACTCAATTCCTTTTCCGTCTTTAAGTTCTTTTCCACTAGTGTGTAAGCGGAAGTGGGAGCTCCGACTGAGGTGAAGAGGGTCTTTCATCTTCCAAGCGGGGGGACCACTTGGGAAAGCAGGCTGATGAGAACTGCAGGGGAGCTGAGCCATTTTAAAAACACATGAAAGCAAGAGCTTAAGAGAATTTTTATGAGGATGGCAAAGTCGAGGGTGTATGCTCATGTTCGCATGCAGGAAACGTGGGTTAAAACTGATCAGTGATTAAAATTCCTTAGACCTTTAAAATGCAAATGATTTGAAAAATGTCATAGTTTTGAAAAGTAAGCATTCTCATTTATGGGAGTTACAACATGGTACTTTATTCCAAAGAATATTTGAAGTTGCTTGAAAATCGCTAGAGCTCCAAAATTATTGGATAAAAATATTGCCTGCCGGGGGTTGGGAAGGAATTCCATTGGTTTCTCATCCTGATCTTTTTATTCTTAAGAAAGCAGGGGGGCAATGAAACTTTGCTTTTTTACCCTTTGTGCAGAAAATGGTTTCAGTGGAAATTGGGGAGACAGTGTCACAGGCTTCTGTTTTTCAGAGCAGTAAATTCTAACTCCCTGTCCTGATTTCTTGGTGATTGAAGTCAGGCACACATATTTTCAGTGACACCCATTTTTTTCTTTGTCCTGAGCTGGCTGCTGCAGTTTCTCTCACTAATGCGTGCTGCCTGCCAGGTTCTTCAATATGAGTACTGAATTCTCTGGCTCTCTCACTGGGACCTTCTAATTACAAGGCTAAGTTTGAAGATTTCAACTTATTTTGGCACACAGGGTGGTGATTCAAGATTTAATTCTCTCCTCAGGCTATCTAATTAATAAAACTCTCTAATTTTTGTCAGGATACATTCAGCAGGGGTTTAAATAACTAGTTCTCAAAGAGCCCTATTTTGCTATTGTCAAAAACTGTTCTTTAAATGTGCTAAAAATATCCCAGGATACAGTAAAGGGAATGCACAGCTTCCTCCCCTTGTGAAGATATGGTGAGTTCCTTTTGCATTTGGCTGTTTTAAATATATGTCAAGAAGAGTAGGAGGAAGGAGGAGTGGAATTTTTGGCACCAAAAACTACGGGGCTCAAGGGACTAAAGATGTGCCTTCTCCCTCTATAGGGATTGAGAAAATAAGGAGTTTAAATGCCTAAGCTTATCCTTTTTTTCCCTTTTTCTTTCTCTCATGTAAGTCTGCATATTCTACCTGAAAAATGAATTTCATCACAAAATGAATCCAGTTGGATTGCATTCTTCTTCCAAGAAATAAGGTAGGGGATTTTCCCTTTAATGTGTTTTAATTAAATTCTACCATGATTATAGCAGTCAAAGGTAGGCTATCCAATAGATTAGTGACAAGAAACAGAAATTACATATGAGGGTCAAAGAGTATTTTCCTTGTAAGAAATTACAAGGAAGGTCAAGCTATTTTGAAAATATCTACATGATAAGCAGATTCCCAAACCCCAGTTATGATCTACTTACAGAATGATATACTTTGTACAGTTTCAGTGAAACAAACAATTGTATCTCTAATTCACTGCCTTGAAATTTTTCCTCGTGTATTTTGTGTTTTAAATCTTAGGAAAAGAATTCATTGTTCAACGAATATTTGTTGATCATTTTATATGTGCCAGACAGTGAAATTTGGCTCATGTATTTTTATTTCAGAAAAATAATGTATTTGTTCATTCAGTGAGTATTTATGAGCATCTTCTATGTAACAGACAATGTTCTAGGTGCTGAGAAACAGCAGAAAATGAAACAGACAAAAATCTGTTCCTTCCTAGAGTATGCATTACAGTTGTGTAGACAAACAACAAAAAAAGTAAGCAAATATACACTATTTTAGATACTGACAAATTCTAAGGAGAAAAATAAAATAGGTACAGAGAATACAAAATGTCCTGGGAATTGTAATTTTAGAGAGGGTGGTAAGAAAAGGTCTACAGAGGAGTTGATAGTTGCATAAAAGCTGGAAAGGGATGATATTAAGGGGAAGAATGTTCCAGGCAGGAGGCCAATGCAAAGCCCTCTGAAGGTGGGACAAGCTGGGCAGATTTGAGGCACATTGAGGAAACCAACATGACTCGAGCAGGGTGAGCAGAGAGGTGAGAGGATGAGTCAGAGAAGTATGGGGGCCCAATCATGCACGGTTTTACACATCATTATGAGGATGTTGTCTTTTCTCAGAGTAAGATTTTTGAGTAAATGAAGGTTTGAGGCAGAAGAATGACATGATCTGACAAGTTTTAACAAGATTGGCAGCTGCACTGAGAATAAGGTGAAGGTAGGATCAGAAGAGAAGCAGGGAACTAGATTACAGATTGTTGCAACAATCCAAGTGAGAAATATGATACATTGGACCAAAATAGTATCATGGGAGGTGGTGAGATGTGGTCAGATCTGTGGGTGACCAGAAGTGATAGTATAGACAGTGTTTTTCCTAGGAGTTTTGTTGTAAAAGTAATGAGAACAGTGAGACAGCAGAAGCAGGAAGAGGATAAAGAAAGGGTTATTTTGAACTGTGAGAAATATTACCATGTGTGTACTCATGATAATGATCCAGTAGGGGAGGGAAAATTGATGATAAAACCTTAAGTAGGCAAAAGAGGGTGGAAATAATGTACAACTGGAGAGGTTGGTGTTGGTGCGAGGACAACTTATGAGCACAAATGCAGGTAGTCAAGTAGACACAGCAGGGAAATGAGGAATTTCTATTTTGATTACATGTATTTTTTCAGTGACATAGGAAGCAAGGTGATCCACTGTCAGTGGGGATGGGGAGAATACTTGAAGTTTTGACGAAAGAGGAGAGGCCTGAAAGTTATCTGGAAGAGTGGGAGAAGGAATTAGTCAGGGGACAGGATGCCGTGCATCCTTAGGAGCCCTCTGAAGTGAACTGAAAGGGTGACCAGTCAGCACAGATCTGTATCTTACTCATGCCTGTGCAGCAGAATGTGCAGGCATGCACCAGAAGGAGAGATGGATTTAAGCGGGCTTATGGTTTAGCCAGGGGAGTAGGATAAAGCTAAAGAGGGGCAAGTGAGTTGTAGGTACATGCAAGGGCTGATTATAATAATTGATCATGGAGTTTAAGATGTTGATTTTGATCACTAGAGTGGTGTCCATCTCAAAATGCTATATTTTTGTGTATTTTTCCAGTGTTTGTTTCATTCCTTTTTTTTCATTCAGTAAGTTAAAACTCCCCAACTTTGAATGGACTTGCCCAGAAAGCAGTGACTTCCCTAATTTTAGAAGTTTCTATGCAGGGGCATCTGGGTGGCTCAGTTGGTTAAATATCTGCCTTCGTCTGAGGTCATGATCTCAGGGTCTTGGGATTGATCCCTGCATTGGGCTCCCTGCTCAGTGGGGAGCCTGTTTCTCCCTCTGCCCATCCCCCATTCTTGCTCACATGTGCTCTCTCTCTCTTTCTTAAATAAATAAAGGAAATCTAAAAAAAAAAAAAAATAGAAGTGCTCATGCAAAGATTGAGCAGGTGTTTTGTGTCAGATATTTAAAAGAATTCATGCTTCAGAAAAATGTTGGTCCAGAACATTTTTAAGGGTTTCCTGGGGTTCAACTCTGGTATTCTATGATTATCTTAGGGATTAACTGTGCACCTGTTATGTGCAGTTCCCTGTAGGACATACTATGGGACTTACAAAGGTACATTTGGTATATTCTCTTACCCCAGGATGGTTATAATTCAGTAGCTTTTTAAAGTAAGTTTAGAATATATACATACTGAAACTTAAGTATTTAGTAGATGATAAAAATTGACACTTATTAATGTATTAGTTCTGCTCATATGCAAGGGCCATGGTGGGCTCACCTCATGTTTGCTCTGACCCTATTACATCATCGCTAAACTCCAGGTCCCAGCAATCTTGCCTCCCAAAAACCTACATCAGAGGAAGAAATAACTGGCTGGTTTTATTTTAGTAACATATCTTTAAAATTGTGGGTTCAAATAATTTGTTCATGTAGGGTCATTGGCAAATGTGGAGCACTTTGATGACTCCAAGAAGGAAAGAATATCCTCCTTTGGCTGGCACATAAACAATCATCGTCTTCTTTGTGTGGAAGAAAATGTTAGCAGTATATAGGCCATTTCTATACTCAGCCTCTGCATTAAACTGGGGCACAGCTGATGCACTCATTTCAGACAGTACCAATTGCTGCAGATGGACTTTTCATTTATCAGTGGGCATATTCATTAACTTGACAGAAACGATTGGTTCTATTGTGCCACATTCTGGTTGTTTATGTATAGATCCTGGTATTACTCTAGATAGTTGGAACCTGCAGGCAGAAAAATATCATCAACATAGAATTTTATTAGTCTTGACATTTGTGTCATCCAGAAGACACCCAGTTCAGGATTGAGCACTGTAGGCTGGCACAGCTGGGAGGCTTTTGGACAGGGTTTTCGCCACTCTATCTAGGTCGTATAGTGGCAAGTGCTATAGTGATGCCCAGTAGGATTGAAACTATCCTCCTTCCATAGACAGAAGGATTATGAATGATGAAAGTTATGTTCAGGTTGCTGGAGTACTCCACATTAAGAAGATCCAGTCTAAATATATGAAAATCGTGCATTAGGGGGAGAGGATTCATAACATAAATGAATCCTTTTCAATATGTAAATGTTTGTTCCAGAAATCCTTTAAATATTCAACTACAGCTGAATTTTAAAAATGTCCAATTTACTCAAAATAGTTTCATATTTATTGTATAACATGGGTTTCCAGAGAACATTGATTTCACACTTACTACTTATAACTGAAACTAAAACAAAAGGTGGGAGAGATTTTGTGGGTCAGGTTTGCAGTGCTCAAATTGCAAAAACAAAACTCTGCAAAGTTGTTTCTCTACAAAAATAGAAACATAGTAGAGCAACAACAAAAATCATGTGTCAGAGTCGCAGACAAAGCCAGACCCATAGCTCGGCAAGCAGGTGGGCAGGCAGGTGGTAGGTGGTTGGGCCTAAGTGGAGAGATGGGTAGGTAAGCTGGCAGGCTGTTCCATCCATGAACAGGGGGGAATTTGTAAGAGGGTACAGAGAATGACAGAGGACAGATTGGCAACGGAAGAAGCATCAGAAAAGATGGCTGGAGGACTTCATTGTCCTCCAGAAACTGTTTTGTGCTTTCTGTGTGGGCAAAGCACCTGTTATGTGTGGGTAGTCCTGGCTCACAGGGTTACAAAGAGCCAGAAAAAGTCAGGAGCTCAAGTGAATTCTACCCATGATTAAAGATACTAAAATTACCTCCAGACTAGCCTTGTGAATGCGAAAAAAAAGAATCACTAACAAAATATTCTCTTTGTCTCTGGAACTTGATGATAATAGAAATAACTCTGCATTCTCTACTTAAGTCATGCAACAGATGTCACTGGATGTTGGGTCATGTACGTGGCCCAAGAGGCCGAGTGGCCTTTCTTGAGGTCACAAAAGACCCTGACAGGGTTGGAAGTCAATTTTTCTTAAGATTCCTGCTTGGATATCCCGCATTTAAACATTAGCAAATAAACCATGTGAATAATATTTTCAGATTTATGAGAAAAGGATTGGTTGAACTGGAAACAGTGAAAAAAGTAGCAGAAGCCAGAATGAGTGTTGGGCCCTTCAGTAAGGTGGCAGGGAGAAAGCATGCGGTGTTTCTTTCCCTTCCAGGACTAACCACCATCCTTAACATTCTGAGGATGCGGAGGTAGTCGATCACAAAATACAGGCGTAATAGAAGTAGAACCCACAGGGCCAGATGAGACTTCAAGTGATGGTACATTAAAGATGGTCTGCATATTCCTTAGTGATTTGGATGGGTGTTGTATTCCTTCTAAGAGATGTATCCATTCTTCTAACAAACCTAAATTCCTCAGCTCTTACGTCGTCATTTGGCTTTTCAGCTGAGGGAATTAGAAAGCTAAATGTTGAGTTGGTTCTTTTTTTTTTTTTTTTTTTTCCCAGTGGCAGATGGGGGTATCTGCTTCCAGAATACACCTACTCATTATTTTATTGTATTTTCTTGTAGTAGATATGGCAAATTCTACAGGGCTACAAAGACCTCTAAAAGGTCAGATGAGTAAAAGATCCCCTACCTTCTTCATACTCTCGGTCTCATCTTATCACTGTCTTTAGGGTACTTTAACTCCTCTGCTGGTATTTTATCTTTGAAGTTTTCTATGGTTCCATTTCTGGCCTCTTAGTAACCTCTTCCGTTCTTATGGCTTCAGATAGCATCCCCACACCAGGTGACTTGCAAATATAAAGCTCTACCTCTGTGATTCTGGAAATGTGATCCTTGAGTCAGGAGTAACATCGTCGTCTGGGTACTTAGAAATTCAAGTTCCCGCCCCTATTCTCCCAGACAGTATAAAATCTGGAACTCTGAGGGTGAGGTCCAGTAATCTGTATTTGAACGAGCTCCACAGGTGATTCTGATGCTAGCTAGCTTGAGGGCTACGGCTTTAGTTTGTACTGGTTTTCTGAGCTGCGTGCTGCTGTAGCTGACCAGCTAGAATCTCGTGGATGTCTAATGGCAGACATGTCCAAAATGGAAGCCATGAGCTTCCTTTGCTTCCCAAACTGTTCCACTTTCAGTCCTCCATATTTCAGTAAATATCATCACTCAGTTTCTTAAGCCAGAAATCTGAGAGTCACCCTTGCCACTTGTTTCTACCTCACCTTCCATGTTCAGTTTAACACCGTACTGTGTTGAACTCTACTTTTAGAATGTATTTTGCACCTATTTCCATCATGAATACTACGACCCTGTGCTAAGCCACCATCCTCTTCTACCTAGACAACTGAGATCATCTCCAGCTGGTGTCTCTGTATCCTCTTCTGGTTCCCAACAATGCGCTCTTCACTGCTCTTTCCACGGTCCTGATCGTGTCAGCCCTTGACTTAGATCTGTCAAGGTGGCTATCCTTTGCACTTATAATTAGGATCCACATCCTCAGTAGGTTCCATAAAGCTACTGCTTCTCAAAAGTGTAAGGAGGGTGGGTGAACTACTGTAGGATCCCTTGGGGGTAGGGGTTGGAAATTTGTGTTTATGATTTTATATAAAGTATTCCAATTATAGTCAGTTCTCATAAAATTTCATATCATAAAATATTTCAGATTATAATGTGTACCTGGTTTTTAGCAGTAAATACAGTTCTCTCTCACTAAAAGCCTAAGAAAAGTTTGATCATTATTCATCTCATTTAAAGATTTTTCAATTAAAAGTTTACTTTTTATGTTTCACTGACATTTATAATATACTTATGTTGTTTTGATCAACAATATATTACTAAAAATTATAATTGTAACTCAACCCAGGAAAAAATCATAACATCTAAAATCTCATGGTTAGAGAAAAGTAAAAATTAAAATTTAAACCTATGTGCATATTTTGTTACAGATTAGCATGATATGATAAAATATTTTCAAGTGCAAAATATGTAATGATAAATATCTAGGCTGGTGTAGTACTATAGAAATATGAGTTAACCAAAGAAAAAGGAAAGATAGAAAATTTCTAGATGTTAGGAAACAGTTTAATATATTTTAAATGGATTGTGGTAGTTATCAAATTATAGCATTTGATTTCTCATGAAACATTTGGAAGAATGTTATAATAGTTTCTTTTTTAAATGTCAGTTCTTACCACGTGCCAGAAATTAAATGCTTTGTAACTATTTAATATGATGATGATTTTTCCCTTGAAAATAAAAACATTTGAGGCAATAAATGATTTTTCAAAATTACAAAAAGGGTGCATGAACAAAAATAAGCTAGGGTAGTGGCATTTGGGGCAAACTCTCCAACTTAATTAGTTTGAACTCTTGACTAAAGTAAAAGTATTTGACAGATTAATTTTATTTGTGAGCAGGAGTTGAGACAGCATACTCCTCTGAATTATTGGGCATGAGGTTATTCCCCAGATTGGAAAAAAATCTGGTAAGAGCCACTCCCATTCATTTACTTCCCCCCCAAAATAAGACTCAGAAAAAGGCTGTAGCCCCCAAAATCACAGGTATAAGGATGGTTGATTATATGACAGGTCTCGTAAGGGTTCATTTAATCTCTAAGGGTCTGGAGACATAGGTAAAGACAATTGTTCCTATGTTGATTTAAAATGACTCTGATAATTAAGAATGTAGAAGTATGCAGAAAAGTAGAGCCAATCAGACAGGAAATATCCAAAGACCAGAAAGCCTGAGATTTTCCAAGAGTTCTATCACTGTTGAGAACTTGATCAGAATTGGGAGGAGCTGATCTGTTTTCTTTGCTCTCACAGTAGGTGTCTGGAGATAATGCACTCTGGGTAAATGTCTTTCCCATCCTTTTTCTGCATTAAATAATATTTTGGCCTTCTATTATTCTGCACTTCACCTATTATCAGATCTGCCTCGTGAAAACCCATTCTCCCTTAGAATATTTCCCCTTTCCCTCATTGTATAAAGGATTTTTGTTATTTTGACATTTGTTTGGTATGGATTGAAATTAAATGGATTAAAGTTGGACTTGGAGGGGAGAAGGGATTCGGTGTGGTAGCTTTAAGTGGGGAGGTATTGATCAAAGGGTACATACAAACTTTCAGTTATAAGATGAATAAGGTCTGGGAATCTAATGTATAGCATGGTTAATAATACTGTACTGTATACTTGAAAGTTCCCAAGAGAGTAGATCTCGAGTGTTGTGGCCACACCAAAAAAAGGTAACTATGTGAGGTGATGGATGTGTTAGCCGATGCTATGGTGGTAAACGTTTTGCGATATATAAGTGTATCAAATCAACACATTATTTTACAGCTTGAACTTATACAATGTTGTATGTCAGTTATATCTCAATAAGGCTGGGAAAGACAAAAACAAAGTGCTAGCCTTGATGCAAAGATATCAAGTTAAATACCTCACAGAATGCCAAATGCTAATAAGAGAGGAAAATTCACAAGGCAAACATGGGGAAATTAGAGGGAAATGAAGCTTGCATGATAACAGGCAAGACAATGAACAATATAAATAAGTAAAATGTATAGTGATGAATGCTAAGGAGGAAAAAAAAGAGGAAGACAAATTTTGCAGGGTAAGAAGGGAAAAAGCGAGCTTTGGGACTCTCTTAAGGAAGAACAATGCAAAGACCCTGCAGTGGGAATGTGTGTAGTAAAAATCAATGAGGAATGCATGGCGGCATTGCGTGACCATAAGGAAAAAAAAAATAGGACTTGAGGCCAGAGAGTTGGTGGTCAGGCCCTACAGAGCATTATGAATGACTACAAAGCCTTCACTTTTCATCTGAGTGTGTGGGAAGCCAGTGTTGGGCTCTAACAGAGATGTGATATGATATGACAAAATCCCCCTGGCTGCTGGGTTGAGATTAGACTGAAGTGGAACAAAGGTAAATTCCAAAGGCTACTTGGGGGGCAAAGATATTATAGGTGAGATGTGATGGTGATTTAGACTAGGGGAGGGACAAATGGAGGGGGTAATAAGTAGTCTGAGTGTGGATAAGAGTTGAAGCTATAATAGGTTTAACTAAGTAGAAAAAGTTTATAAACAGTTCACAGATTTGCTGAAAATAGCATGGTATCAAGAACATCTAAAGATCTTTCAAGATAGACCTGTCTATTATGTTCCCCCACCAGTACCATAAAGACAAAAGAGAATGAAAGAGGGGTTCTTCTAGCAGAAACCAAATGCCAGGAAACAGGTTGTTGGCTCTTTGTGCAGGGAATGCTGGCCTCTTGCCATTGACTGGGGCCAGAAGACAGTCAGTGGCCTTCCTGAATTTAGCCTTTTTGGAAGCAGGGAGATAGGGCTGTGACACAACCACAAAGAAAGGACAGGTGGAAAGCACCTGATGCTGCCTAATGTAATTAGCTCAATAATAAAGATGCATAGTCATGTGGCAAGGGTGAGAATTTGAATTTGTAGCCCTATGTGTCCCCTTTAGAGTGATATTTTCTCAGCAGGCTGGAGGCACAGGGTTGCAGAGGTGAGGTAAGGGGACTGGTGCAGAAAGTCAGAACACATGGAGTTGAGCATTTGTTTCTGAGCTGAAACAGATTCTCCTTCCAACTGACAACACACCCAGAGCTCTCAACTTTGTTCCAGAGTGTTCTTTGTTCTCCTATTTGAACATACATCTGCTAGCTGACAGCTTGAGAATTTGAACATTTAATTCTCTTTCCTGCCAAAACCCAGCCTGTCCTGCTAGACTCAGGACTAAGTGATTGCCAAAGTAGCCAATTAGTCTTATTTCCTTTCCAAAGAGATACCAGCTACATTTTCACATGAAAGGGAGCATTCCCAATAAAAAAAAAAAAATTCACAAGAATATAATGACAGTGGTAAGGTTGGGCAGAAGAGAGAGAGGGTAGATAATAGAAATATGGTATAAAAAGTTGGGTGAAATATGCCAAAAACCTAATCCAGGTCCTTTGTGCTAACATTTTATTTTGGATGGTAAAAGTTTATCAGAAAAACCATGGAAGAACCTAATAAATACTTATAGAATGATTTTTCTCTAACAGTGAAATATTCATATATCTAGTGACAGAGGTAAAATAACCTTTCTTTGCATATTGCCGTGACTACATTTTTCTTTTTTTTCTTTTTCACTTTCATTGGCTCCCATGATATTCTAAATCAAATTGACCACAAATGTCTAATTACCTCATCAAGATTACTCACACATTTTTCACCCTTCCCACTTCTATCTTCTCTTCTCTTTAGCTTTTCTAATGTACTCATACATAATTGCATACAATTATGATATTCTATTAAGCTAAGTTACCTAGCCTCAAAATTTACTATCACTAGGTCAAATCCAAGGGTCACTAAACTTTCCCAGGATATTAGTCTCTTTGAGACGGATACAAATATACAAAGATCTCTCAGATGAGTCTCTCAGGAAGGCTCTAAGATAGTAATGTGCTTGGCCAATATACTAATGTTAGGAGGCTCCTACTTTGTTTCTAGGCAAGCTTTCTGAAGGATTAGCTCACATCCCAATGCCCTGTATAATCCTCCTAACTAAGGATAACTAAGATGTTTAAAACCTCAAAGCATTAAGCAAGCCTACATAATTAAGGACCTTTAGATATTTCGTTATACAATTCCAATTTTTGAGATCAGCACAAGAGGTTGATATAGCTGTCCATGGTTCTGAAAGGGTGGTAGTTTTGAACTAATTAATTTAAGAATGTCTACTAATGTCTAATGGATTCCCAATATTCTGTTGTGTAACTTGTATCAATGACTTCCCGCAGCTCTTTGGTTTGCCATTCTACTGTGAATGACTAAAATGTAGATTGGTCTGGATAGTTTCTTGGTCATTAAGCTGATTTAGTGATTAAAAACTTCCCAGTCCTTAAGATGCAACTCTCTGGCTGAATCCCCCAAACTATGTGAAAATGAAGTTAAACAAAAGTATAGAAAATAATGAGAGTATGTTAGAGAGTAAAGAATAAAATAATGCGGGGGAAATTTGCCATACAGTGCATTAATATGTTCAATTTCAAATAATGTTTTAGAAAGAAGCAGACTGTAAAATTTGAGAGAAAGAAATTTAAACTGAGAACAGAATCAAAAGTTGAAGGATGATATATTTATGTCAATTTAATAAAAACTAGTGTCTATAAAATAGAGTGGAAAGTAAGGGTCTTCTTCTTTGTATAATTTAGATTAGAGAAGCATAATATTGTTTGCACACATTTAGAATACAACCAGCTAGCAAAAGAATTATCTCAAAAAAATATGCTGGAGCCAAGTGAGATTACTGAGGACATCAAACCACTTTATTACAATGTCACACGTATAGAAGGAAGTGCATATGAAAAGCCTATTTTCCATGCTGAATTAAGGACTATCTCAGTGCAACCTGGATGGAGTCAAAAGAGAGAATAAAGATAAAAATGGCTACAAGTTTTCTACAAATATGTAAATTTCTAGATGAAGAGAAGACTGTCCTTGCAGGAAAGCTGATTGTACTTACAGAGAAATGATTCTGAATGATTTCTTTCCTCAGTGGGGATTACCTGTTTCCATCGTCTGTGACAGAAGGACCCATGCCATAGGTTTTGCTATAAAATAGATCAATAAATTCTTGGACACACAATTCTGGTCTTGTCCTTGTTACTCCCCAAAGTGCAGGAGCAGGTGAAAGATGAAGGGGAGTTTATACAAATCAATTGATTAAAATCTTTAACAACATAAAATTTAAGTATTTTAAAACCTTGCCTTTTGCCTCATGAAAATGAGAGTCACAACAAACAGGAAAATGAACAAAAACCCCTCCTGGGTATTTGTTTGGTTGGACCATATCAGGTATTCCGGGCAATTCACACACCATTAGCATTTCGTATACAAAACCTAGACACACTGCATGCAAGAAAGTTCTTGTATTAGCTCGTAACCCTTCAAGGCTTAAGTGAACATAATAATCCTGCCAATGAAACACAGTAGGCCTAGTGCCTCTGTTTTTTATCACTAGTGGTTGAGCCTAGAAAGAATATCAACCTGTCAAGACAAGGTCTCTTCTCTGTTCTCTTCTCTGAAGCCAAGATCTGAAAGAGATACTGCATGCCCCAAAAGATGCTGATAAAGGACTGACATATTTTCAGACTAACCTAACTGATTTAAAGCTCTGGCTTTGTTTGAAACTGATCATAAGAAAATGCATTCTTGAAGAACTACACAGAGGTACAGGCCAAATAAATGGTGGATGTGTAATGGACTGGGAATAGGCCATGTTCATCTTGACGTGAGGACTTTTGATGACTTGATTGTACTTATTTGTACCTTAAGAAGGCAAAATACCAAGTTGTGGAGAAATTCCATTTTAGAAAAAAGAAACCACTGTAAAATCATTGGGTTTAATCCACTGTAACGGTCATCTCAATCAGAACAGACTCATGAATAGACTAGTAAGACTAAATTACAATCCTTCCAGATTTATCTTGTTCTTTCTAATCTTCTTAAAGTTCACAGGGGGATAGGAAAATAATCTGGTTTCCCACCTGACTCAGATTAATGCTTCCTTAGGAAAATGATACAGTTGAGTTGTTGGATCTGCATCTGTGGCTTAGTCCAAATTCATCAAGGTGTGACTCTCATCAGTGTTCCAGCCAGATGGCCCATCTGGGACCAGACTCCTCTGTCTTAACCAAGGATGCTGTTTTAGAATAAGCAAGACCCTTCTGAATAGTATAGGTGGTCACCAATATTGGAAAGTTAGTCCTGGAATTGAAAAGCCCATATGGCCCCTTCAGTGACAGGTTTGCATAAAGACAGTTCCACTCCTAACTATTTCTCAGCACATATAGCCAAGGTAGTTTTTAAGTGGGGAAAAAAAATTATTCTTCTAAATGTTACTCTTGCAAATTGGCTTGTGGAAATGAGACTTACCACTTCTCTGAAAATAGCACCCTCAGTGCAGCTGTTACCCTACTGCTAACTGTTCAGCGTCAGTAAAATTCTGCACGTGGAGACTACACCTATCCAAAGTAGCCTCCTTTTTGTAATCTGTATCTTTCCTTTATTCATGTCAAATATATTTTCCACAGGTTGATATTGGAATACATTCTGTAAATGTGAACTTAGCTGAGAAGCTGATAATGTCAGAAAATTACGAACCCCTGTCTCTAGAAAGATTGTTCCCGTGTACCTGGAATAAAAGGCAAACTCTCAGTACTGTCCAGTTGTTTTGTATTCTGGACCACATACACTTACAGTAGGTATGGAATGTAGCTACAGCCAGAATCCAGGCCAGTCTGGCTCAGCCTCCTACCCCTGGTCATTTGCCTGTTTGTTTTCAGATCCTTCCACAGGCTCCAGCTCTGCAATGTATTGCAGAGTGAAAAGTCCTGCAAAGGATGCATCCCAAGATCCCTTTCCAACTATTAGCTTCAGCCAATGGGAGGCACACGTGTGAGATTGGAGAGCGAGTGGAAAGGAAGAGCCAGGGTTTTCTCCCTCTCCTCTTAGCTTTAAAAAGCATCTCCAACAGTGGCTACATGTCTGTGGTTCCAGCTCCAGTCAGTCAGCTACTTTCTTCGAGGCCCCAGCTCTCAAAGGCAGCCCAGGCAGTAAAAATGTGTGGCAGTAAAAATGTTTCCTACTTTTGTCCTCCGTTTCCATATGTGTTGTGTAGCTTCTTTTTCTCCCATCCCTGGGGTGTCTGCCCAGCCCATTTTCCCTTTCGGCTCTTGCAACGCTTTTATTTGTTTGTTTTAAAATATTTTATTTATTTTTAGAGAGAGAGAGAGAGAAAGAGCGCCCAAGGTGGGGAGCAAAGGGAAAAGAAGAGGGAGAGGAGCACACTCCCCACTGAGCGCAGAGCCCCACACAGCTCAATCTGACCCTGAGATCATGACCTGAGCCTAAACTAAGAGTCAGACACTTAACCGAATGAGTCACCCAAGTGCCGCCAACACTTTTATTAAGCTAGTGTCCACATTAAATTCCTTTACTATATTACCAGGCATAGGTCTGTTTCTCTGAGTAGACTCTGTTACCATGAACTACAATTCAGAAAGTTCATTTCTGCCTGAAAAGTAAAAAACTATGGCCTCTGGCTCTAATATCTAGAATTTTATATATGAAATTTTGACCACTAAGAGCACATTGCTTTCAAAAGTGTTAACATGTGCAATATTTTTAGTTTATCCTCTAATAAAAGGAAGGCATTTTCTGGCCGTTCTAAATAACCCAGAAAAATCTACTTGCTAATTTGAATGCAGTCTATTTGTTGAGAGGGTCATAAAGGTACTAAAGCTTCTTAACGTAGGCTTCACATTAGCATAACCCAAGAGCATCAAGAAAATCCCTGTCATTGACTTGGCCAAGGTCAATGGTTGTCAACTCTGACTGCGTAATAGAATCATCTGGAGAGCCTTAAAAATGTCATTGCTCATGGCACATCTGGGACCAATTAAAATAGGATCTCTGAGTGTGGGACCCAGGCATTATATATTTTTAAAAGCTTCCCATTAGACAGTCAATTATGAGACCCACTGACCTAGGGTCTCATTTTTTTTCACTTGGACCCTTGTAATAATTTCTAATTGGTCTTCTAGTCCTGTGTCACTCTCAGTTCATTCTCTATATTGCTGCCAGAGATATTCTTCCAAAATTCAAATTTCATTGTACTGCATATTACATGGTAGTTAGAAATTCTCGAGCAGCTCCTCATTGCTTATGGGGGAATGATCTCCAAACACCTATGTGTGGTAGATGGAAGAGGAATGCATTCTTGGAGACAAATCAAATCTGAGCTCAAATTCTACCCTTATCCAAGCTCCGTGATCTAGGCAAATCATTCATCTATCTGACTTGTAATTTCTTCAACTGTGATCTTCCTCATGAAATAATGTATGTAAAGTACTTCAGACAGTGCCGGGCACGTAGTGTTGAGTAAGTAAAGAGTGAGTGTAATAATAGTAGTGTATAAGCCCCTAGCTGCCACCTAGTTCTACAATCTCATTCTTCCCTCTCCTCCTGTTGCCAACTAAACTTCAACCCAACAGACTCCCAACATCAAGCCATTCCATGACTGCATTCTTGCATAAGTGTGGTTCCCACAGCTTAACGTGTCATTCTCCTATCCACCTGCCAATCCTACTCACTACCAGATCCAGTTCAAAGTGTTGATGTGATGGCTTCCCTGACTATCCCCGCCTTTGCAAACACTTTTCTTTTGTGCAACTCCTACATATTATATTGACATTATTGATTTACTTCTCTGTTACTAGATTATGAACTGTCTTATGCTGTCTTATGCCTTTGCATCTTCAGTAACAAATATAGTGCCTGAGTCTTGGTAATTGTATAATAATGTTTGTTGCATGACTGCATAGCTGCAAAATATCAATAAATTAAAGATATTCGAGAATCAGTTCAAGGACTGACAAGATTGTGTATTGCTAACCTTTGAGGGCAATGCAGTACTGTGCATCTTCTTTCACAAAGAGATTCTGGTGTCCTTTGAGAGAGAATAATGGGCTAGGAAGGCTACAGTTCCTGTCTATGTGATATAAGTTATGTTTTTATTTTGGAGGACAAGATTCTCAAGTCAGAATGATTTCATCTTTACTATTTGCTAGCTGTGTGATGGTGGATAAACATATTTAACCCTATGAAATTAAATTTCCTCTTCTGTAAGATATGAAAATAATACTTACTTTGTGGTGCTGCAGTAAAGAAAGAATGACACAATATATAGAAAGTCTTTGGTGTAGTGAGTCCTCAGTAAATGGAAGTCGTCCTTATGATTATCAGTATTATAAAGAAAGAGTATTTCATCAGCTTTCATTCCCTTTTTTTTGGTTTTACATGCTAAAACTGGTTTGATTTTTCTTGACTAGGTAATTTAATAAAAATATTCAGATCCACTAATATGAATACACAAAACCCACATATGGGTAGTCAATGTGGGAAGCTACTATGACAAGTGTTCAAAATTTCTTAATTTAGAAGTCTTAGCTAAAATGACCTAAGTTTATGCAAATATAGCTAAAAGTATCACTTGTGGGTAGTTAGGACTCCTCTCCCCCAACTGATGCTTGGTTCTATTCTCTGCCTCTAAGAGAAATCTTGTCCCATCTCAGTGGTTACCATGGTAATTGAGTATTTTTTTGTCAAGAGATAAGGAAGCAGTCCTCTTCAATTACTATTACTAATATTCCTGAATTACCTTGATAAGAAAAGAAATGGTAGTTTATTGCTAGCTACAGAGATAGATGACATTTAACATTTAGTGTAATTTAATTTTCTTCTGTTTTTTACTCATTTGTTCTAAACTTCATAGACACTAAGAAATTTATGGTTGATTTTAGATTAAGAAGAAACTAAGGTCCTGAAATTTAGATCACAAACTTAAATGAAGTACATAATCCGCAGTTATAGTCTTTGCTTGTATATTGCTTACGTATTTCCCAAAGCCGACCAATGATTAGACTTAAAACTTAAAACACACATAGAGACTGAAAGACTAGATACATTATATCAGAATCTCTGGGGTTATAGTTTCCAAGTCGGCATTTTTAAAACCTCTTCAGGTAATGCTGATGATCACCAGGTTTGGGAAGGTTTGCCCTAAAGCATTTGGTATCTATTTTGCATATAGTAGATGGACAGCAGAGGAATAAGAGGTATCACTCAGGCATAGCTAATCTGCTGTTGGTTATCAAGCCCATTTATGGTATCATGCTATTAATTTTTTGTTCCAATTGAAAAAATCTCTCTATGGTTTATAGATCTGGAAGTTTCCCTTTGGATTTAGCAAGCATTTACTGAATACTTAGTTTGTGCAATGCACCATGCTAGGAATGTGAAATGGGGATGGAAATAAAAAGATGAGAGGTGCTTACTCTGAAAGACTCACTACTGTCTAGCAGGGAAGAAAGACACAGACCCAAATAATACGAGTCAGTACCGTAAAAGTTCGGGAAGTAGTAATTTTAAACCTGTCACTCTAAATTCCAGATTGCATTATTGGGTCTTGGGTCTGGATGGGGTCACTTTTAAATCTCCTCCCAGCCCTGTGGCTCTTAGAATGTCCTCCCACAGGTAAAATAGTAGGCAGAAGAAAGGAGATGCTTTTAACAAAATAGATAATGGCTGCTTGCTTCTCTGTATTGACATAGCATTTTGAACATCTCTGTTTGCATTTACCACATATTTTTTTGGTATTTATTTAAGTGATCTCTCCAAGCATCTATTTTTCCTATATATAAAATGAAAGGGCTGCACCCTAATTTTGTTTTTAGGTTATTTCTCTAATCCCATGAATTTTAATCATAAAGGAAATCAGACTGGATCCCTGAAGTCCCAAAATAAATTTTCCTAAATAATTCGGGGGGGGGGGGGGAGCAGAGAGTATTAGATTAGGAGGGAGGCTGGGATGCTCTCTAGGTTCATTTTACAGATGAGCCTTTCAGGCCTAGAAATAATACAGAAAATTATCCAAGTCATGCAACTGGTTTACTGACAGAGCCAGGACTGAAAGAAAAACATATCTTTTAGTTCTCATTTTAGTGCCCTTTTAACTATGTTGTGTGTGTGTGTGTGTGTGTGTGTGTGTGTGTGTACACACACTTCGTGTGGCTGTTATACCGCTAAGAAATGCAGAAAATAATTCACACTATCTATACAATAACTTACTGAGAAGTTAGTTTTTAGTCTATTTATGGGTCGTTTGTATTAGAAGTCATAAATTCAAATTCTGCCAGGACCCTGTAGGTGACAAAAACGAATGCTTTGGACTAACTGTAATGGCATAGAAAACAGCGAGCACTGTGACATACCAAAAGAATGTATTCTTTCTAAGGTTTCCATGTGGGACTGTAGCATCAAGATTGACCAATATTCAGGAGAAACCACAAATACAGATTTTTGTGTACACTCTCCCAATTATAAAATGCTTCTCTGAAAAAATGTCTAACAGGGTACAGGCTGAACAAAATACATCTTTAGGTTGAATTCAACCTCTTGGCTGTCACCAAGGCTTCCTGTCCACTTCAGGATAAACATATTCATTGTAATTTCCAGGTTTGGGAGTGAATTGATATATCTCATCATATATGCTGGGCTCTGACTACAGAAGTCACCCCTGCTTTGGTCACCACGTACTTGGTCAACTTAGGAGGCGTTTTACAAATCAAACTTGCTGAAATGCCCAGGATCACTCTAGGAAGAACTTTCCTAAGTCTTTTGCTATGACTGAGCCACAGCTAGTTGTCTTGTTTTGTTCCATTTAAATCTAAGCATAGTCTATCATAGGTAAATGCATGAGATCATTAACGGTTATCTACAAATCTCTTGGTACAGTAACTGCATATAACACAATAGATATGCCATGAACCAGGCAGGCCAGAAGACCCGTAGATTCATCCTTGGGGCCTTATTTCTGGTTTTCTCCCCTCCTGCCCACACATTCTATTTCTAAGCTGGCTCTATGGAGATTTCCCCCCCATGAAATAACCCAGGCAAAGATTATGTCCTACCAGAGAGAGCTACATTTTGAAAAAGAAGGAAAAAAGCCAGATAATGTATTTTGCACCTAACATCTAAGATCAAGATGTTTAAAATTACATTTGAGCCCTGCTTATTTGGCTGCCAAATTCCTGATATCTTTCCTGTTTCTATTTTATCTGCCTCCTTCTTTATCCTGTTTCGAATTTATCCTCTAGTTCAAAAGAGTGGTCTAAAGGATAAAAGGTGCTTAGGAAAGAAACTTTGTAATCCTTAACTCTACTTTAGAAAGGCTTGAACACATATTTTTGGCAGAAAAAAGAGGCATATTTTCACAGCAGGCGTGAAGAGATTTCCCAAATAGAGTACTACACAATTATGTCCCCAAGACGCTGGAGCTGTGGCTAAGAGATGATGACATTGCTGGCCTTTTGCCTCTGACTCGGTGAGGAAGCGAAGAGTGATCAGGGCTGTGACCCAAGCCTGAATAATCTTCATGCTTTGCTTGGGCAACTGGAAGCCATTGGCCTGGAGCTGATTTCACTGCGTGTCACTATTGTCTTAGAAATCCCTGCGGTGGCAAGACAGGGCACCACCAGAGAACTCACCCCAGGCGGGCAGGCTAATGAACACATTTCAGTGTGGCACCTCTCCACGATTCCTGAAGGCTTTGCCCATATGGGCAGAAGATAAAATAGAAGGCAAAGCTAGATGGTTGTGTGTTTTCTGGCATGTGACACAAGTAATCTGACATACAGGGGCAGTGGGGGGGCGGACGCCGATTTTCTTATGAAGAGTGGGGATGGAGTTGATTTGCTTTGTGGGCCCAACTAATCTCCGTAGCCCTAAATATATTCGAAAGTCATTTGCACAGATATGCTAGGACGTAGTTTGTCAGAATTACTTCATAAAGCTTCATACAGCGAAGTCACTGGCAGTATTATTTGAGAATGCTTTATTTGGATCTGTGCCAAGTGTTTTTCTAGAAGGGACTTGAAAATGCTGTTTTCTGTAACTCAGTTGTACAAGATGGCAGCTTACAGGAAAATATCACTGAAATCTGTGAATTGATAGAAAGGTACCCTGGGCTGACATATTAAAAAGGAGATTTTGTCTCTTTTAAATCAATGCAGTGAAGTTAACCTGGCGTTTAGGTTACATTATCAAATAGACAGGACTAGTGAAATATATTATCAAATAGATAAGACTAGGTCCATTCTTCTCCTGTCCTTAAAAATAGTATCTCCCCCCTACCCCCTTTCCCCCCTCTTAATCATTCTCCCTATAACTTTTTTTTAAAGATTTTATTTACTTATTTATTTGAGAGAGAGAGAGCACGTGCAAGAGTGGGGGGTGGGGAGCAGAGGAAGAAGGAGAAACAAACTTCCCACTGAAGAGGGAGCCCGACAACATGGGGCTCCATCCCAGAACCTGAGATCATGGCCTGAGCTAAGGCTGAGCCACCCAGGCACCCCTCTCCCTGTAACTTCTACATACTATTAGTTTATTTAGCATTTGCTTCCTTAGTAATACAGAAGAACTTAGACCTATCAGATATTTGGTTTTCACAAAATATGAATTAGTTTAAATTAATCTTTAAAAAAAATCGTTCTTTGTCCTTTGTTTGCAGCAGCTCACCATGATTTCTGCTATCTCTCCCACCTCCCCCAACCCCCTCTGCCCCCCACTCCCACACCCTGCTCTCTTCCTCACCACAGTGCCTCTGACGGTGCTAATGCTAAGTGAGCACAATCAGTCAAGCACTGGGCCTCGGTCTTCTCACGAGTTTCCTTACTCATGCTCATAACATCCCCACAGAGTAGTACCATTGTTATCCCATTTTAAGTGGATCAGAAACCTGCACTGTCTAGGATCATAGAGCTGATATAAAGTGGAACCAGTGGCCCCACCTTTGACACTTCCTCATCTCCTTGGGGCACCACAAGAGGGGACAAAGCTTCCAAGGTGATTTTCCTCCTCAGACCCCTTCTCTGGGGACTGCACACCATCTATGAGGGGCCAGAGAAGGTGAGGGAACACTGTGTCCTGAGCTTAGGTCATTTGTTGGTGACTGAATGTCTACGACAGTTTTAAAGCTTAGGGCCCTGCAAAGAGGAATGGAAACTGCAGAAGAAACAGTAGGAACCATTTGGTGTCCAAGTAGCAAGTTATGTTTTGTTTTTATTCAATTAAAATCAAGGGGCGGTTGGCACTCTTTCAGGCAGGAACATGCCTGGGAGAGAAAAACAAGCACTCCTGAAGCTTACTTTTCCTTCATCTGTTCTCCTGCTCCTATATCTCTATCCCCTCAGGGACTGGTTTGGGAAGGAAAGTCTAGTCCCCCTCTCCCAACCCCCCTCGTCAGCTGCTCATTTTCCTTGGTTTTGTCACCAAGTTCTAAGCCCAGATTTGACAGCTCACAATTTGCCATAAAGGAACAGATAAGCATGTTTAGTTGCTTGCACAATTCAACTTAAATAAAATCAGTGAGTAAGTACATCCTTTTACACTTTGCAAAACTCTTTTTCACATGCAGTATCTCATTTAACTGTCAAAAAATCAATTAAGATAAAATGACAAAAGAATCAAACCATTGTTTAAGGCACAGATGCCCTTGATTAATCAGTAACAGAAATTATTGCAAAAGAAAAATTACGGTATTTATGTGAACCAGGAACAGATTGTAGGTGTTGGTTGTGCCTAACCTGTACCATGAAACCAAAGTTGTCATTGGCCTTTCCCAGCAGTATATAAGCAGGACGGCTGATCTCAACACACCCTCCCCCAATAAAAACACTTTATTTATTGCAGTTGCAGAAATAACTGGCCATCTGTTCATTTTACTTGTTGTGCCATGATAAATAATAATGGGTCCTAGAGCAAGTTTGCCTTTTCTCTCTCACTTCCGGTGAATCCCGTAGATTGCAGGATCTAGCTATTGCTGTCGCAGTGATACCACTGTACTCGTTTCAGAAAATATGACGTGTATTCTCCCTTAATCCTTCTCACCTGACATTATTTTTTTTCCCATCGTTGATTCCTGTTGATTGTGTTTGATGTGGCCGCAGTCATTGTTTGAGGTTTCTTGAGGTGATTTCTATTTCAAATATCCATTCCCCTCCAGATGTACTTGCTTGGCCATTCTGTGTTTCCTCAAGGCTAACCTCAATGACAGTGGACAATTGTTGTGCTCTAAGTATACATCAGACACTGTGCTGAAAACTTGAGGTATATTATCTCATTCCATCTCCATAAGAACCACAAGAAGTTATGTATCTTATTACCCCCATCTGGAGAGGAAGGCTCTGAGTTTAAGAGGGCAAGTGGACTGCTGTGTCAATCCAGGCCCACCTACTCCAGAACTTACTCCAAAACTCTTCACAGCTGATGAATGAGTTTGATGTTCACCATCCTTTAACTGATTAAAAGTATGGAAGAGTCAGGGAGTTAAGGAGTCTGTCAGTCAGTTGTTGTTACAATAATGCTACAAAATAAACCAGTGGCTTAAAACAATAGTAATTATTTATTCTTGCTCATAGACCTATAAGTTGCTTTAAATTTAGCTGATTGAAGCTTGGCTTTAGTGGGCTTAATCCCAAGCTACAACATGGGCCCAGGTCTGCTCCACAAGACTTTCACCCTATCCCCGTGACCAGTGGGCTACCTGGAGCCTGTTCCCATGGCATTAACAGAAGTGAAGAAGAGGTCAATGGAAACACACAAGGTCAGGTCCAGATCTGGAGCTGGTGCACTATTCCCATTCATGTTCCATGGACAAAATAAGCCATATAGTACATTTCACCATCAATGAGAAGGGATAAATATATTCCGCTTGTAGTGGGAAGGAATGCAACTTCACATGACGAAGAACATGAACACAGAAAGGCAGGGAGGAAAGGGGAATGAGAAGGATTTATACACTCTACCATGAGGAGATGAGCAGTTAGGAAAATTCGTTCTCTGCCATTTTGTAAGTGTTCATATAGAAGAAACAGGAAGAAGACTTGACCTCAGTTGAACAGAGAAATAGAATCTAATTTGCTATTCCTACTTCTTATGTAGAGAGATGAAGGAACTGGTGTGAAAGGTCTCCAGGGCCATCACAAATCTATCTACTGGGCTAAGCGGGTCAGCAAAGAATGCTGTGTTAGAACATCTACGCTTCTGAGACAGAACTGGCTGACAAGTATAATACTTAAGAAAATGAGAATAACTGGAATTGGGAATACATGGAAAACTCAGGTTTTATAAAACCCATAGTTGGAAGAATACTTTTAAATGATTTTAAGCCCCACAAACTTAGCATAGAACTCTTGATGCTAAGTTGCAACGGGTTTTGAAGTTCCTCAAGTCTAAATACCCACTCAATGCTTGAATTTTCTCTGTGATATGCAGCCTCTGTTTGAATATTTCCTGTTACCATACTTTCCAAATCCATTTTGAACAGCTGTCTCTTCCTTGTCCTTGTTATTTGATGCATCCCATGTCTCCACACTACTTCTGGATGAAGTAGCAAGGGAAAACCACCGTAAGATGATAAGCCCAGGAACACCACCCCCCTTTCCTGGTGTTGAAACATTCCTCCTGTGCAGGGCCAGCTTCATAGGGCCTTGTGCTTACAAGGACCTCCAACTTGACTTACTACTCTGTTGGTGCCATCTTGAAATTCTTAAAAATTTTTAACAAGTGACTCTGTATTTTCATTTTGCACCAGTCTTCACAAATTATGTAGCTGATCTTGATCCTAAGTCATCACCATCATTGTCTATCCCTGAGTTAATTCCCCACCTTGATTACTGCTTCTCACCATTCCACTGGAACAACTCCACTCTCCTTCTTACCAGATTTGGTTCTGCTTGACTCTGTTCTTCATGGTCTCTTGATTTCACTGTTACCGATTTTGATGGAGAGATTCCCTTAGTCTGCCCCAACTGGACCAGGCCCTCACAGACACCTTACTTCCTCCCCCAGGGGAGAGAGAGTTTGACTATGCCTCTCATAGCATTCTTCCTTAAGCTAAACTTAGATCTGGCTCCATTGGTCCCAGCTCTCCCCCTTGGAACTATGCAAAATAAACCTTTTTGATTTTTTACCTTTTTGAAGCCAGCCCCCCCGAAGCAGAATTGAGAAGTCACTTCATAGAGAGACACAGTTCAGCTTGTGGGAAGGGCCTGGCCATTGGTGGGGGGTAAATAGAATGTGTTCAGCCTGGGCTGTCATTACCCTTATCTTTCACCTTTTATCATATTACATCAGCTGCACTGATTTGGTGCCCTCACGCTTAAAGTTTGATGTGGCGAACGCCATCTTTGAAAAGCCTTGTCATCTTACTATTAACAGCCTCCATTCCAAAACGCAAAACCAGATACCTTGTATTGAAGATCATATCTTACAGGATGTCTGGGTGGCTCAGTTGGTTAAGTATCTGCCTTCTGCTCAGGTCATGTTCCCATGGTCCTGGGATCAAGTCCCGCATTGGGCTCCTTGCTCAGCTGGGAGCCTGCTTCTCCCTTGCCTGCCACTCCCCCTTCTTGTGTGCTCTCTCTCTCTCTGACAAATAAATAAAATCTTAAAAAAAAAATGAAGATCATATCTTCCTCATAAGTGTGCAAGTTATTTAAGCACATCTGTTAGGTCTATGATAGAAGGAAGAATCCATACAGGATACTTCAATTGTCATTTGAACATTTTTAATTTGAGCTTTTATATTTGATGCCAAAGTTTTGAAATAATATTTAGTGGTTGGCTTTTTTTTTCCTCTTGTTTGCAAAAGTAGCACTTGTAGGAAACTTAGGAAATAATTTTAAAACCACAAAGAAAAAAATAAACACTTCCTACAATCCCACCTGCTAAGAATAACTACGCTTAACATACAGTTTAATGTTTCTGCATTTTTTCCTATGAACATATACATGTAATTTTTAAAATAACAATCTTATGAGCATATAAGAGAAACTTAAATTTTTATAAGTAGGTTTCATAACTTACTGTTTTTCTTTTAAATTTTTTATCAAGAGAATTTTCCAGCTTGACAGGCTAATCTGGAAGCAAACAATGAAGCCTAAAGCTATGCAGTGACACAACTGTACAATTGTATCAAAAGTGGTTGATTTGGGAGGAAAGAAACTGGAGTGGTTGGTCTACTTGGAGTAATGTAGGCCAGAGAATGGGCTGATTTGTTCACTGTCTACTAATACTAAATTAATCCAACAATCGATTGGCATGCTAGTGATGTGTGATCTGAGACTTTAAAGTTCTGTACTATTTTAATAAATATGGGGCTATTTGGATCCTTTTTTTTCTTTCAGTGTCTAAAGGTTTTGATTTTAAAATAAAGGGTTCAGTGCAGAAGAAAAGATTTTTATCTTCCTTAACGAGTTGCCAAAACATGCAAAGTAACATCCTGAGACTGTTGAAATTAAAGTTTCTGGGCCTGAAAGGGTCAGAAAAACCCAGGAGTATTGTGATTCCCCCAGATTTTGTTGTTTGATGTGCCTGGAATTACACATTTAATACCTAAATGCCCTTTCTTTCCTTTTCAAGCTTTTCATCTTCAAAGATTCAACAATCTATGATTATTCCAGCACGAATTTTTCTGTCTGCCAGTAAAAATCTGTTCATTTAAAAATATGTTTTAAAAAGTACCTGAATGCATTATGAATTTAGTGACCACACTTTAACTGTATAACTGCAGATGATAATCAAATCTACATTCAAAGAAGCATTTCTGTAATGGACAGAACAGTAACGTGTAATACGGGTCCCATGAGTATTGATACTCTCTCTCACTCTTTCTCTCTCACACCCACATACACACTACATTTCAAAAATCTTCATCCCTGGTATATTTTCCAAGCTTACCTTCACAAATACCTTTCAAAGAGTTAGATGTGTTTATTTCATTCAGTGAAAATGAAAAGCAACTTAACATTTCCCCAATCCCATATATATCCCAAGATTTCTTGAGCTTGGTTGTTTTTTTACTAGCCTTCCATTGGTCTTCAAATTTGATTCTTTTAAAGATAGGCATGATACGGGTGGTCTACAACAGACCATTGACAGTACGGAGACTGTGAATTCTGGCAATCCTCTAGGTAATCATAAAGCAAACAAAAACAAAAATTAAAAGTCAAAACTTTAGAACATTGACTTTTGTATTCTTGCTTTACCTTACTAAGTTCTATGAAAGATAAGAGAAAACTGAAAAATGTGATAATTAATTAATTCTCTAGTCTTGATACTGAGTATATTTTCTGTTCTTCTTTCTTCTCTATCCTGTCTTGCATTAATATAGATTTCTTTGATAAAATGCGAGGTAACATTAAGCTGCTTTCCTCACTGTCTCTGAGATTATGCATTAAAACTTCCATGCTTATATACTAAGTGCATACTCAAAATTTATAGTTATAGGTAGTCACCTTGACCTCATGCAGCCATGTATTTACTGATTCTTCATATATATTTTGGACTAATTTTTAGCCAACGTACCACAGCCAGTGTATCTGGATTTGAAGAGTCTGAGTCATTCCTAAATTTCTTAGCTTCTCTACTCATTTTTTAAATGGAAATAAAGTAAAAAGAAATAAATGGAAATAAAAATGGTATGCAAATTATTTGGTGGTAATGAGAATTAAGTGAAATAATGCATGCAAAATGGGGGCGCTAAGTAAGCATTCAAAATGCTAGTTTCTATTATTATTACATCATTCCAGATCAGTTCATCAGTGACCTCATTACTTCAAAGGCATATTTCATTTCAATCTTACAATACTATTCCCCAGACTTATCAGCCACTTTATTTATGAAACTTGCACTTCAATGACTTTTGACTATGTTTGAAAAGCAAATTTACTCTTGATGGCAATTATTTCCTTACATTAAACAAAACGTGAAGAAACAAAACAAAACAAAATGTGAAGCCAAATGGAAAACTCAACAGAGGCGTTTTGAGGAATGACTCAAGTTCACTCTTCTAGTCTAAGTATCTTTAAGAAAGAAATAATTGTGATATTCGGGAGGCAGGAAGTAGATGTCTCCTTCAGCTCATTCAGCCCTGCAGGCATTCACTGAGCATCTGTGCTTTGGTCAGGGCCCCAACCTCCCCAACCTCCTACGGCATGTGCAAAAGTCCTGGAAGGAGGTGTCTGGGTCTTTTTCAGCATTTCATCCCCAGCATTTAGGGATAATGAGGAGAACACTTAAGAACTCGACTTTAAGTTTTTTTCTATTCAGACGGAAAGAAAAAGGCCTAGTAGTTAATTGGAAATTTTGATGGGCTAGCAAAGGAAACTGGAACAAGGGAGCCATATTGCTGACCTACCGTCTGCAGAACCTACCTTCTAGGGATGCATCCAGGCACGGTGGTGGGCCCCAGAGTTTCCTGTGACAATGGGACAGACCCAGGGTGGGCCGGCCATGTAAGACGTTTGTGATACATGGTACAGACTGGCTTAAAAGAGGAATGAACTCCCTGAGTTGGCTTCACTTGAACCATGCACCAAGCTAATCTCTTTCTATCAATCTGCAAAGATTGATTGCGCACCTCCTAATTGCCCAGCACTGTACAAGACCCTAGGAGTGAGAAAAGAAGGATAACTCAGGGCCATCATCTTTGGCAACAAAACAGTTTTTTGCCATTATCATCCCGTCTATCAGGTACTTACACTTTCTCCCCACAAGTAGGTTTTTCATCATGTGTATCTCTAGCCCACTCACCTGTGTTGCAATAACTTTTCTTTGAACATTTCTATCCTCTAACTCAGTTGTCCTTAAATTCCTAGCTCCACACCTGCAAAACACCCCTGAGACTTCAGAGCAAAGTTCAGTGACTTCCATAAGGACAACAGAACTACTGGGAAAGATAAAAAGTGTGAGTGGGAGAACAGAGACCACACAAGACAGGCATTTATCTGCCAGTGTTTTATCAGCCATCTCTCTCTGACTTTTAATATTCCATCTGTGCTTTACAATATTGGTAGTATTTCTTCACATAGTATCTATAAACAAAATTATAGAGTTAATGAACACTAACATCCAAGAGAACACTAAGCATGTGAAACGATTGGAGTTAGAGTTGGCCGTGCCCCCATGACAGAACATTAACACCACTTGGGCTGTGTTATGTGCAGAGGCTGTAAATGAAATATTGTCTTCAATCTGCAGTGCTTCTCAATCCCCAAGTAAAAATAAACACGCCACAGGAAAAATAATATCAATATGATAGCAAGAGAAATTAGAGTGGTTATTAGTATATTAATTGAACACCAGATGGAAAAGCAAAACAAACAATAGCCTGCCAGTCTCCACAAGAAATGTCTTCTAAGCATTTTAAAAGGAATTTTAAACAACATGTGGTGAGGTATATGGCTAATATATCTTCTGCTACATTGAGCTTGCTAATGACCAAAATAGCTCACATATTATATCACTAGAGGATGGAAGTCAGAAATTGTAGAGTCCACCAGCAATTTAATTGGGAGTGACCTTTACCGATAACAAAATAGATACTAAGCTTTTGGTATAATTGTTGTTAGTTTAATTATCTGGAAAGTACGTGGGTGTGTGGGTGTGTGTGTGCACGCACACACGTGTGTGTCTGTGCGTGCATGCGTGCACGTGCTTATCAAATCCTGTTGTCTTTCTTGCCATGTGCAAAGTGGCCCCAGTGGCCTGGGTGAAGATCAGTGCAGTTGCAGTGGTCCTGAAGCCTGCGGGTGGCTTTGCTGTGGGCTGGCATGGAGAGTGACTTCAGGATGCTTCCTTGAGCTGGCCATACTGACCCCACTCACAGTTGAAGCCTGTGGAAGGCAGTGTCTAACAACCCACAATTTAGGAGCTATTATAAATATTGCTTGAATTAGCCCAGTTCTAGTAAATGTGTCCAAATATATGAAAGTGTTCTCTTGTTCATTTCCATAGGGAATAATTTTTTCCTGAATGTATATCCTTACAGATATCTTAGCTATTTTAAAATGGACTTTAAAATGCCAAAGTTGGGGCGCCTGGGTGGCTCAGTTGGTTAAGGGTCTGACTCTTGATTTTGGCTCAGATCATGATTTCAGGGTTATGAGATCAAGTACCACGTCGGGCTCCACACTCAATGGGGAGTCTGCTTTAAGATTCTCTCCCTCTCCCTCTCTCCCTCCCTGCACTCACACGCTCTCTCGCTGTCTCAAATAAAGGAATAAATCTTTAAAATGTCAAAGTGAACTCATTCATTCTTTGTAAAACTCGGTTATTCATCAAACTGTCTTGAACACATACTATGTGTCAGATGTCATTGGGCACAAAGATGGACAAAGATATTTTCTCTGCCTTGATGGAGCTCCTGGGTGAGAGTGAGGCCAAGCACCTTCATCAGTCACTGTGATGCAACAGGGCAAGAGCAATGATATGGGTATGGAAGATGTGTTACAGGGTCATAGATGGGAAAACAGTCTGCCCGGAGAGGTCAGGGAAAGCCTCAGAATGTGACCTTGAAGGCCAAGTAAGAATTCTTTTGGGAAAGAGAAAAGCTGTTTCAAAAGAGAGAAACTAGTTGATAAATCCTTTGCATAGTATATATTCATCCTTCAGATCTTGCCTTTCCCATGTGTCTTCTGGAAATCCACTGTTACCAGAGGCTTCCAAGGTGGATTTGGTATACTCCTAGGCTGTCTCTTAACCATCACCCATAGCTCTCATCACTGTTTTAATTATTTGTTTTTCCATACCCCCTCTAGCTATTACTTCCCTAAGAGTGTCAGAATTACTCATTGTGGAATCCCTAGCCCATAGCAGCACTGGCACATAGCAGTCACTCAGAATATCAAATCAAATAATAAATGTTTGGGATAATCTAATGTGACACGAATGTAGGGGACATGGTAGTCTGACCCAGGTTGCTGAGACTTAAATGTGCTTCTAAATGTGGTTTCAGATGCTTTGTGCGAGGGAGCAGGGATTTAGTGACTACTTTGAGTGGAGAATGATGTCGTGTCTCTGGTGGCTGGTGGGGTGTGGATTGGAATGGGGAGTGACTGGCTGGGAGATGTGTCCCTGATCTCCCTCCTTGAGTAGAAGAGATGGAGTGGATAGAGAGGGCACTAATTCTGAATAGTAACATCCTACGGGATTTCCAAGTTCATCACCAAGCTGGCATCTGAATCTAGTTTACTGGGTTCTAGAACATGGAGTGGAGGCCCAAGAAGGTCAAGAACAGAAGATCAGGAAGTAAAGACCTGAATGCCCAGTGCTGAGCAGCATGCAGCCTCCATGAATATTTTTTGGATGCAGCTTGCTGTTAAAGATGATGAAAGATTGGTGGGGAAAGAGAAGGGGGATAAATCAAAAAAGACTGTAGAGGGGCACCTGGGTGACTCACTCAGTTAAGTGTCTGCCTTTGGTTCAGGTCATGATCCTGGAGTTCCAGGATTGAGTCCTGCATCGGGCTCCCTGCTCAGTGGGAGTCTGCTTCTCCCTCTGCCCTTCACCCTGCTCGTCCTCTCTCTCTCTCTCTCTCTCTCTCTCAAAAAAAAAAAAAGACTGTAGTTTGGGTAACCTGGTGAGTGTTGGTGCATTAACAGGTTAGGGAGGGAGGGGGAGGGGCAGCAATTTGCTAGAGCTGCCATCAGAACATGCAGGGGGAGGGAGGAACAGGTAGAGATAATAAATAGATTTTGTTAACTTCCAGTTGGGGAATTTAGAGGAAAATCAAGACTCTGCATTGTGTTTTAACTTTAATCTGTGAGGGGCACCTGGGTGGTGCAGCCAGTTATGTGTCAGTGACCGACTCTTGGTTTCAGCTCAGGTCATGACCTCAGGGTCTTGAGATCAAGCCCTGAGTGGGGCTCTACACTCAGCGTGGAGTCTCCTTGAGATTTGCTCTCTCTCCCTCTGCCCCTCCTGCTCATGTTCTCTCTCTCTCAAATAAATAAATCTTTAAAAATAATAAAATAATTTTAAAAATAAATTTAATCTGTGAGAATCACTTTATTTTATATATACAAGTAGCTTCTTATGAGCAGAAATGCTTTAGCTGTGTTCCTAGTTCTAAGAGAGTCTGTTCAAAACTTTTTATACCAGTCTAGTTAATTAAAAACAGATCAAGGAGGTCTGAGTCAGTGGGTTAAGCTCTACACACTGGTGAGTAAGATCAGCCTCCTAAGGCAAATGGTTTAAACATTCAAGTAAACTTTTTTTTTCCTTTAACAAGCATTTTCTATGTAGCTTCCTACAATAAACATTCGTAGTCTCAAGATTATAAATCAACAGAACTTGGAACCACCTACACAAAATGTTCAATATAAGAAGACAGGAATAGACTTAGATCAAAACCAAATTTTATAATGACAAGTTATAGAGTAAGTATAACTTCAGAGTATATTTTATGGTAACTAGTATGTAAATATTCTCAAATCTTCTCTCTTATCTACCCAAAAAAAGGCTAATTGTTAAGCCAGTGCTTTGCATTTTCAAAATTAGTCACATCAACAGCTTTGTAAACTTTCTCTTAAATTTTTTGCCAAAATTATTATGGCCTATGGATTTGAATTGGATTTTATGTTGTTTTGTTAATTAGCTTAGTCAAAGATATTTGGGGCTTATCATACTCTCCCCATACTGAATGAAATATTCTGTTATTCTCTTTCTTTTTTCTTAGTGTTTTTTTCTTTCTCAGCTTAAAATAGGAGTACTCATTCCCATGCCAAAGAGAATGAAAAGTCCTCAGAAGAATTTGGCATTTTTTTCCTAGAGTATACATTTTACTTGAGGAACTTGTCAGCTACAAAATGGGAGAGGCTAATTAATTTAACACATTTTTATATTAAAATAAATATGCTGTATTATGCTAGAATGAAAATTCACGTGAATTTATACGTATTAAAAAAGAACATACAAAATTTCAAATAACTATTAAGCTGGCTGACAGAATTTTCAGCTTCTTACTCAAATTCTGGGTGAGGTTTCATAGTTTCTAAAGATGGCCTTGCAGATGGGGCATTATACCCATCACTCTGGGTGCTGTTCTAAACAGACTTCAAGATGTCATAACAGAATCAAGAGCCCAGAAATAAACCCATGCATATACCATCAGCTAATATTTGACAAGGGAGCTGAGAATAGTCAATGGAGAAAAGACAGTCTCTTCAATAAATGATGCTGGGGAAATTGGATATTCACATGCAAAAAAAAAAAAAAAAGGAACTGTCTTAGATCCCTATCTTACAAAAATCAACTCAAAATGTAATAAACACTTAAATATAGGCCTGAAACCATAAAACTAGAAGAAAACATGGGGGAAAAACTTGACATGGATCTTGGCAGTGATTTATTTTGGATATGACACCTAAAGAACCAGCAACAGAATAAAAAATAAGTGTGTTACATCAAACTAAAAAGCCTCTGCATACCAAAAGAAACAATCCAAAAGAGTGAAAAGACATCCTATGGAATAGGAGAAAATATTTGCAGACCACACATCTCATAAGAAGTTAATATCCAAAGTATATAAGAAACTCATACAACTCAATAGCAAAAACACAAATAATCTTATTAAAAATGGGCAAAGGACCTTAATAGAATTTTTCCAAAGGTACTAAGTGGCCAACAGATACATACACACAACAGATTCACACCTGTTAGAATAGCTATCACCAAAAAGACAAGAGAGAACAAGTATTGGTGAGGATGTGGAAAAAAGGGACCCCTTGTGCACTATTGGTGGGGATTAAAGGAGAACAGCCACTATGAAAACAGAATGGAAGTCCCTCAGAAAAATAAAAATAGAACTGTCATAGGATCCAGCTATGCCACTTCTGGACATCTATCTGAAGGAAACAAAATCAATAGCCTGAAGCGATATCTGCATCCCTGTGCTCATTACAGTATTAGTTACAATAGCCAAGACATGGAAATAATCTAAGTGCCTATCAGCAGATGAATGGATAAAGAAAATGTAGCATATATATTCAATGAAATATTATTCAGCCTTAAAAAAGGAAATCCTGCCCTTTGCAACAACGCGGATGGACCTAGAGGGTATTATACCCAGTGAAATAAGAAGGACAAAAAAGAGAAGAAAAAAAAAAGGACAAATACTGTATAATCTCATTTATAAATAAAATCTGAAAAAAAAATCATAGAAACTGAGATCAGATGTGTGGTTGCCAGAGGCGGGAGATGAAGGTAGTCAAAAGGTATAAATTTGTAGTTCTAAGATAAATAAATTCTGGAGGTGTCACGTACAGCATGATGACTATAGTTAAAATACTGTATTATATTTTTAAAAGTTACTAAGAGGGGGATCTTAAAAGTTCTCATCTCAAGGAAAAAAATATCTGTGACTATGAGGTAATAGATGTTAACTAAACTTACTGTGGTCATCATTTCACAGTATATACATGCATCAAATCATTGTGTTATACACCTTAAATTTACATACTGTTCTGTATCAATTAGATCTCTTTAAAACGAAAAAATATCGAACAGCCCGAAGTCATGCTTCGTTCTATTATGTTCACCACCTCACCCCTACCATACCCTCATCATGGGATCTGAGCACCCATGAAATTACAATGTTTATCTCCCCACATAGCAATTACTTGCATGTCTCACCCAAGTGTTAGTGCCCTGACAGGCTTTTCTATAGTTTCTATGTCCCTAGCTTCTTGCTCCTGTCACAGAGTAAGTATTCAATAAATGTGTGTTGAAGGAGTGGGAGAATAAATAGACACAGGAGTGAGTCTCAGGAACTACCCAAGGCAGCCCACAGTCCATACACTCACACCTAGCAGACTGATAATGAACATGGGGTTGCCTTCATGTTTCGTCTAGGACGAAACTGATCATTTCCGTGAGATGATACATAGGCTGTGGAGTTACAAGAGAACAAATCTGTCACCGGGGCAGGAATGAGGAGGATCTCCTGGGAAATCAGATCTCTGTGCAATAGCTGAGGGAATTAGATTTGTTACATTTAAATAGTACACGTACTGCAAACTCACTGGGAGGAGAGACCCTGTCAGAGATCATTCATCCTTCTGTCAGCCCAGACAAAAGGGCAGAAAAATAATAAAGTGAAAATAATGTGTTTCAAAGGCTCTGTGTACTGACCACAGCTGAATTGACCTCCTGCAGTCCACATGTGGGTCATTATTCCAGTAACTCATTAGGCCCAAATAGATCACATCATGAAGGTCATAAAAATATTAGGTCATCTTTGCCACAGCCCATTTTATCAGGCATCCAGACATGCTTTGAGAATTAATGGATTTTCTTAAACTGGTAAAGAATGAATTGACAATGAAAATAAAGTGAGTGTTGCACACATGGGAGATGAACCTAAACTATGGGACAGATGACTATTTCTGAGCTCAAAAGAGGAAAAGATTTCATCCATTCAGCAAATATTGGAATTTTATGTATGTGCCAAGGACTATTGCCATCAAAATAGAGATATCAAAATATTTGCTTTTCAATAAGGCATCCATTTAAGAAATGTGAAGTTTGAACAACTTCAAATTCATCATCTGCACCTTTATGATAGACATTATATGGTAGGTGTTTAATAAATGACGTGGTAGCCACATACCTCCCTGTAGAGTGAAGGGGAACATTCTCCCTCCCCACTCTGCACTTTCCTGATTTAGGATACAAAATGTTAGTGCAGTAATAAAGCATTAATTTTCACATTCCTTTTGCAAACTTAAGATTCACACAGTACAAGGATGGACCACGGGCTTGGTATGCCTTGATTAGAACCATCCTTCCACCACTTACTAGTTGTTTGACTGTTGAGCAATGTACTTAAACCCAATATGTCCTAGTTTCCTCATTAATAAGCAGAAGTAATCTGTTTATTATCCCACCTGCCTTTCTACAGTTTTTATGACAAAGTAGTATGATCTATATAAAATGCTCAGCACAGTTATAAGCACCCGAATATACTCAGTAAAGCAGGCTGTTGTTTGCCTGTAATCATAGTAAACACCAGAAACGTAAGACTAGTCAGCATTACCTTGATCCCAAAACCAGGCAAAGACCCCAACAAAAAAGGAGAATTAGAGACCAATATAGACCAATATCCCTGATGAATATGGATGCCAAAATACTCAACAAGATCCTAGCCAATAAAATCCAACAGTACATTAAGAGTATTATCCATCAGGACAACATGGGATTTATTTCCGGGATGCAAGGGTGGTTCAACATTTGCAAATCAATCAATGTGATCGAATGCAATAAGAAAAGACAAGAACCATATGATCCTCTCAATTGATGCAGAGAAAGCATTTGACAAAATACAGCATCCTTTCCTGATTAAAACTCTTCAGAGTGTAGGGATAGAGGGAAAATTCCTCAATTTCATAAAAACCATCTATGAAAAGCCCACAGCAAATATCATTCTCAATGGGGAAAAGCTGAGAGCTTTTCCCTAAGATCAGGAACACAACAAGGATGCCAACTCTTGCTACATATTGTTCAACACAGAAGTTCTAACATCAGCAATCAGAAAACAAAAAGAAATAAAATGTATTCAAATTGGCAAAGAAGAAGTCAAACTCTCTCTCTTCACAGATGACATGATACTTTATGTGAAAAACCCAAAATGCTCCACTCCTAAATTACTAGAACTCATACAGCAATTCAGTAATGTGGATACAAAATGTACAGAAATCAATCGCTTTTCTAAACACTAACAGTGTAACTGTAGAAAGAGAAATTAGGGAATCGATTCCATTTACAATAACACCAAAAACTGTAAGATACCTAGGAATAAACCTAACCAAAGAGGTAAAGGATCTATACTCTAGAAACTACAGAAAATTAATTAAAGAAATTGAGGAAGACACAAAAAGATGGAAAAACATTCCATGCTCATGAATCGGAAGAATAAACATTGTTAAAATGTCTATGCTGCCCAGAGCAATCTACACTTTCAACGCCATCTCTATTAAAATACCATTGGCATTTTTCAAAGAGCTGGAACAAAGAATCCTAAAATTTGTATGGAATCAGAAAAGACCTCGAATCACCAGGAAATGTTGAAAAGGAAAAACAAAGCTGGGGACATCATGTTGCCTGATTTCATGCTATGCTACAAAACTGTGATCACCAAGACAGCATGGTACTGGCACAAAAACAGACACGTAGATCAATGGAACAGAATAGAGTCTCCAGAAATGGACCCTCAACTCTATGGTCAACTAATCTTTGACAAATCAGGAAAAAATATCCAATGGAAAAAAGACAGTCTCTTCAATAAATAGTGCTGTGAAAATTGGACAGCTATATACAGAAGAATGAAACTTGACCACTCTCTCACACCATACACAAAGATAAACTCCAAATGGATGAAAAACATCAATGTGAGACAAGAATCCATGAAATTCTAGAGGAGAACATAAGCAGTAACCTCTTCGACATCAGCCACAGCAACTTTTTTCATGACACCTCTCCAAAGGCAAGGGAAACAAAAGAAAAAATGAACTTTTGGAACTTCATCAAGATAAAAAGCTTCTGCACAGCCAAGGAAACAGTCAACAAAACTTAGAGGTAACTCACAGAATGGGAGAAGATATTTGCAAATGACATTACAGATAAAGGGCTGATATCCAAGCTCTATAAAGAATTTCTCAAACTCAACACCCAAAAAACAAATAATTAAGTAAAAAAATGGGCAGAAGACATGAACAGACATACAAATGGCTAACAGACATACAAATGGCTAACAGACACATGAAAAAATGTTCAACATCATTAGCCATCAGGGAAATTCAAATCAGAACCGCATTCAGATACCACCTTACGCCTGTTAGAATGGCAAAAATTAACAAACAGGAAACGACAAATGTTGGAGAGAATGTGGAGAAAGGGGAACCCTCTTACACTGTTGGTGGGAATGCAGGCTGGTACAGCCACTTTGGAAAACAGTATAGAATTTCCTCAAAAAGTTAAAAATAGAGTTACCCTATGACCCAGGAAAGCATACTGGGTATTTACCCCAAAGACACAGATGTGGTGAAAAGAAGGGGCACATGCACCCCAATGTTTATAGCAGCAATGTCCACAATAGCCGAACTGTGGAAGGAGCCAAGATGCCCTTCAACAGAAGAATGGATAAAGAAGATGTGGTTCGTATATACAATGAAATATTACTCAGCCATCAGAAAGGATGAATACCCACCATTTGCATTGACATGGATGGAACTGGAGGCGATTATGCTAAGTGAAATAAGTCAAGCAGAGAAAGACAATTATTATATGGTTTCACTCATATGTGGAACATAAGGAATAGCACAGAGGACATTATAGGAAGGAAGGGAAAACTGAAGGGGGGGAATCAGAGGGGGAGATGAACCATGAGAGACTACTGACTCTGGGAATCAATCTGAGGGTTTCTGAGGGGAGGGAGTGGAGGCATGGGGTATCCCGGTGATGGGTATTAAGGAGGGCATGTGTTATAATGAGCACTGGGTGTTATATGCAAATAATGAATCATGGAACACTATATCAAAAAGTAATGATGGCCTGTATGGTGACTAAGATAACGTAATAAAATTAATTAATTTAAAAATACCTTTCTTGGAAGCGAATTTTATTTATTTATTTTTAATTTTTTATTATGTTAGTCACCATATAGTACATCGTTAGTTTTTGATGTAGTGTTCCATGATTCATTGTTTGCATATGGAAGTGAATTTTAAAAAACAGACAAATAGAAATATTCTGGAATGGGAAGTTAAGTCTAGAATGGTTGATCAAAGAGCTACAGTCCACAAACGAAGGGGCATACATTCTGTCTTCAGCACTCTCCTTGATGTTAAGCAGGATGCACAGGGCCTAAAAGCTCATTTCTGTCCTGCAAAAACTGACATTTTATTTGAGGACAACAAGGCAGTGATGAATGTAAATAAGCAAGTAGTAAAAGACTGAAACAACCATTGAAAGCCACAGTGAAAGAAATGTCACAATTTAATAGTATATTAAATAGTTAAAGCATATTAGTATTTTATAGTCATAACTTTACTTAAAACATTTTTTTACAGTCATAACTTTAAAAAAAGCCTGTGGAATTCCAGTGTTGACTAAGTTATATTGTAATGTAACGCAAATATCTGCCAGTAGAAACCATGTATACTCCGTATGCTTACAGCTCTTACACAGCTATAAAACCAAAACAAATCCATAAATTAAATATGAAAAAATAACAAAGGTCACATTTTCCAATTAACGGTCATCACTTGAATGTGGTAGGTAATACTATTTTACTGAAACTGAATTGGCATAGATTCTTTTGAGTTTAACACGCTTCTCTGTGTGCTGAGTGATGACAGACCGCTGCAAACACTTTTTCTTTTTGAACTAGTGATAATTTTTTTTCTGCATGTAGTATACCTTGCTTTCACTTAATGCAAAAATATCATTTGCATTAAAGTCTGCCTATGCTCTTATTAGCTCATTATGATTATCATTGAGGCCAAACAGCAACTTACAGCAGCACTGGACGCATAGGCAGTTCTCAGTTCTGAGGTATTCATTTGATGATACAGAGCATGCCTCTATTTTTTAGATCATCACCGAAATGAAACACACACACACACACACAGTTACATATAAGTTCTCAGTACCAACAAATGGTTACCTGAGAACAGGACTGATGCGGAGAAAGACTAACAAACAGTTCATTGCTAGGTGAATTTTACAAACAGGAAATATAAGTGCTACAGAAACTCAGAGAGGAAACATCATTTTGTGTTCAGATGTTGAGTGAGGGTAGGCTATGGAAGCGACAAGACCTTGGTATCTGGTTATCATCGTGGTGTAAGGTACATTTAGCAAACGTACCTTGGAGGCAGACATGTAGGTAACAGAAGATGAGGTCTTGCCCAAATAGAGATTTTAATCCTTCATCTGTGGATTTCTTAAATAGCATGCAGGATTTACACAGGAGAGTAAAGAGAGAGAATGCAAGATGTGCATTCCCCCCGACATTTCAGGGGAAGAATTAGATTCATTGAAAGGTATCTTAATGAAGTGTATGAAGGAGTTCTTCTCACCTGTGGTACTGTTGGGAGGGGGTGCTAGCTGACTTATAAGCAGCTTATTCGAGGGGAAACCCTGTGTTGAAGGGAATGTTCCTGTTGTGAAGAGAAAGATTTAGTGTTTGGTAGACTCACTAGCCTTGAAATGCTCTTGTTATTGACCAAAGGAGAGAAGGTTTTCTACCAGACTGCCAGCCCCAGTTGTCCTTCACTATACTGATTTCCCACTTCTGTAGCATGTGTTGAAAGCGTCGAAACCAATGAGGATACCTCCAGTTCATATGTTGAACCCCTAATGTGACTATATCTGGAGATAATCTTTAGAAAGTATTTAAGGTTAAATGAGATCATAGGATGTGGCCCTAATCTGATAGGATTGGTGGCTTTATAAAAAGAGGAAGAAAGAGAGAGTTCTCTCTGTCCGTCTCTGTCTCTCTCTGCCATGTGAGGACACAGCAAGAAGCTGGCAAGCTGCAAGTCCCGGGAGAATGTCTTCACTAGCGTCTAACCACGCTAGCAATCTGGTCTTGGACTTCCAGCCTCCAGAACCATGAGAAATACATGTCTATTGTTTAAGCCACCACCTCATTTATTATATTTTGTTACAGCAGCCTGAGCTGCCAATCCAGCGTCAAACAATTATTATATGGTTTCACTTCTGACCTGCATGATTTCCTCTTATTTTCATTTTCCTTGATCTATACAAGTTGCAAGTCCTCTCAGTTGAGAGCATGGACGATGGTATGATAATTTTGTCTGGTTTGGTTGTGTTGCAGATTGTCTTATGAAGGCAAGAAGCGACATTTCGACTGACCTCTAAAATGTTATTTGCAGTACAATTTTGAGGCAGCATAAACCTGTATTCACTGGTGAAATCTGATTCTTGTTTCTGGCACAATTTGCAAAATTGCTGCAGGTGCTGGGTGAGTTCTTTCATCTGGGGAAAAGAGAAATTTTGCAGGTTTCATTTTGCATGTGCAACTTAATTCATGCCTCTAAAAACTATAAAATATGGGGACTAAATATAGTCTGTGAAGGGTATGAAACGTGAATGAACAGCAGCAGGAACCAGATTTACAAAAGAAAAAAATATGGGCTGATCCAGAAGCCTCAAGCTTATCTCAATTTTCCTTATTACATTCCCAGGCATTGGCCCGAACAACAGAATGAAATTCATGGTTATGGAAACGGGAGAACCAAATGTGGGGCATGCCCTTCTGTGTGCTGAGTTGTCAGAGGTTTAAGTGACCTTTTCTCCTGCTATGCTCTGTCACAGAGCCATCAGAGTGACTTCCGATGGGAAGCCACAGGAACCGATGCAGAGGACGAGGACCAGGGCTCTGGGAGGACAGCCAGCCCTGAAGCTGCCCAGGCTGGACACTTCTCTCCATCTGACCTCCAGCACATTTCAGTTCAATTCAGTGCACACAGTCTGATCGAGTACAGGGTCAGTAGTGTGCTATTTCCATCTGCACAAAGCAAAGCAAGAGGCCTTTGGTTTCCAGCTGGGGAGGTGTTCCTGATAGTGGGTTTTAGGTTAGGGTCAATCAAGATGGGACAAAAGGTGGGTTTGTTTGCAGGTATGAAACTTAGTCCATCAATGAAGCTCCTATCATACCACGAGGCTAAAACAATCCTTTCCACTGAGGTTGTATCTAATTCTGGGACCTTATTTAGTGCTAAGGCATAATCTGAAGGGCTTTCTAATATAGACAGCCCTCTCTATTTATTAGGGTTCAAGTTTATCTTTCCCATCTAGTTTTCAGTAGGGAGGGTCCACTCAGGAACCTATTCCAAGGCTGCCCAGGGTCTGGGTTTCCCTGAGCTCATTCTCGTGACCCAGTTAGGGGCATAGATTATGCTGTCATGCCTGCAAAGCATGGGGCCATACAAAGTTTGGTGGCCCTATATAGCCCTTCATCACTTCCCTGTTATGCTTAGACACACAGGAATTATTCCTACTCCTGGGTTGGAGAGAGGGCTCCATGGGCTACTCGGGCCTGTGTCCCAAGGCATATCATCCAAATATTTCTACTCGGGGGTCTTGCTGCTTCTCTGATTCTACATTGGAGGATAGGCATGTGTCTCTTCTTTTTTTTTTTTTTTTTAAGATTTTATTTATTTATGTGACAGAGAGACAGCCAGTGAGAGAGGGAACACAGCAGGGAGTGGGAGAGGAAGAAGCAGGCTCCCAGCAGAGGAGCCTGATGTGGGGCTCGATCCCAGAACGCCGGGATCATGCCCTGAGCCGAAGGCAGACGCTTAACGACTGCACTACCCAGGCGCCCCGGCATGTGTTTCTTCTGAATTCAAATCCCCCAAACCAATCTGTCTCCTCTCTCTGTCCATCTCTGGACTTGCAGTTCCTAACCACACTCCTAACTCTTATCCCTGCAACCCATGACACTGGCTCATTATTTGTCTCCTCTCTGATTCACCTTCTTCCTCTCTGGAAAACAAGCTGGTCTTGATGCTTATGGATTCTCTAAGTCTTTCGAGGGTCTAGTCCTTGGTTAGTCAAAGCCTTTTCTCTATATTTTGTAGGGACGCCCTTCCATGAAATATGGATGCCTCACCACTTAGTTGATGAGTTACTATCCTGTTTTATTATCCTGGCTTACGTTCATTCTTCCAAATGAATAAGATTGATGCCACCTTTCAAAGCAACTCAAATCAGTCTTCCAAGTTTCCTCTAAAATGTCATCCCATTTTCAGAGAAAAGGACAGAACCAGGGCTGGGCCTCCGTTCAGCTGTGACATCAATCACACTCATCTTCAGTATTCATAATCTGTCTCCTGGGCTCTCTTTCTCTCGCTCCACCTGAATTCCCAGGCGCTCATTAAGACATGGGTCCCTCTCTTCTTGTGGTTCCTTTTCCTCCTCTCACCAGTGGGTTGGTGGACAGAGTAATGCCTACTTTATCCAGAGCCTTCGGGTAATGGTGTGCTCCACACTGACATTAATTTTCCAGCTATTGAAGCTTACCTGCTTAAGTGAAAACTTTTAAAAGTTGTAATGGCTTTGAACAGAAAGTTTCTCAACATCCTTTGCATTGGTTCCTAACTTTGAAATCATGAATTCAAATTCCTGTCTGTTTCTCTTATAATGTGTTGAATCAATGACCATTCATTCAGCAAGCATATGCTGAGCAGCCATTAGGTGAGAGGCTCAGAGATACAAAAATGATGGCTTTGCCATTCAAAGAGGCTAGCATCAAATTGGAATGAGATATTGATGACAAATTACTAGGGCAATCGAGGCTGCACTAGGGTTGCGAGCAGGGCGTGGATGGGGCATTGAGGGGACACAGAGGAGGAATAGCAGTTCTGCCAAAATAGGGCACGAGGTGCCAGGATAGGCTCTTCGGAGGGCTGATGACCTGTCAGTAGGGACTCTGCCCTCCTCAGAGAGTCCAGATTGGTCCAGCTGTTGCGGTGCTTCCGTTTCTCCCACGCAGGCAGACCATCCGCTGTCACATCTTGCTCTGAGCAGACTCTTCCCCTTCTAATTTGCATTTCCAATCATCTGTGAGTTTGGAAGCCTTGTAACCAAGCTCCTCAGAACCAGGGCTCCCTTGAAGTAAACAGGCTCGCAGCAAGACTCCCAGGCGCTCTGCTAGGATAATGGGCAAGAGGGTTATTTGATTGCTTATTTTGATTAGACTGTTTTGATTGCTTTGTGCTTCTTTCCTAGTTCATAGTTGGCTTTTGAGTTCGGTAGATAAGCAACTTCTAAATGAAATGAGGAGTCATGATGGTTTATGAGGAGGGTGTTGAAGAAGTGTTTTTCATCTAAAGGAATTATTGATATCTCCACTCAATGAGCATCTATTATGTACCCCATTCTTTACCTTTATTACTTCTTTAATCCTCCCCATCGCCCGGCAATGAAAGTAATTTATCCGCATTTTATGGAAGAAGAAACAAATACTCAAGAGACTACGCAACTTAGTGCCTTCGTGATGTTAGACAATTTTCTTGATCTCCAGGTCCCTCCTACCCTTCACCTATAAAATGGAGAAAGTCCTGTGTCGCTCTCAGAGTATGAGGCTTAAACGGGCGAATAAATATAAAATGTTTGGTGTCACCTAAGTGCCTGCTTATAATTAAAGTGCCTGATTCTGCGCTGGCTGCTGTTGTCACATTGTAGTCACTGAAGTCATGTAGTTACTGAGAAGCAGAACCCAAATGGAAAGTCTGTCCCGCAGCAGGCACTCTGACACCAGGAAGGAGAATTACTTTGTAGCGGGTGACCTTTCTCAGCACGGAGCATATTACACATGGAGGCATCAACCTGTCTTGCCTCTGAGCAATGTGAAGACAGGGTTATACTCTTACCCCTGCTGTCCTTATCATGGGCTCCAGGACTCACTTACAAGGGCACCGAATTGCAACATTTTAAGAGGAGGTTGTTAACAATGGCTTCATGCTATTTTTGAAGTATGTCTCAAGGTCAAGTTTTGTTTTGAAGAAGCAAAAGAAGTACTAAAGCCTCCATAGCTACAGCTTTTACATAATTTCAGGCAGGGTGTTCTTCATGTTGGCCCATTTTACCAGAAAATAACCCCCCACCATGATGTGCTAAGTGATCACAGTTGTGACTGAGACTGATAAAGAACAAACTGAGCATGTTTCCAATCACGCCATGTTTCTCTCTTTAGAACCATCGTTTACGGTATGAATAAGATTTGGAACCATCGTTGCATAGTTGTATTCGGTCATTCTCCTTAATTTCTTGAAACTTTAGACAAGAATGCTAGCATGAAATACACCATTCCATAAGTAATACTTTCTTCCACTATTTTTTTTCCAATTAAAAAGAAAAAAAAAACTTGAAGGGTGTCTAGAAGTTCTCTGAAATATAATAGTATGAAATTTCAATAAAATTCTGATTTGCGATGGGAGAATAGCTATTACTTTCTCTTCTCTTTTCAAAAAATCCTGTAATAAAACTTAAAGGCCTCATAGCATCTATAAAATAGGGTTCTCATCAAAAAGCACTTATTAGCTATTATTATTGCATAATTTTATGCAAAGACATTACCATGTATATAGCCCTCAACAAATATTTATTAAATTGAATTTAATCTTGTTACCCTGCCCTATCCATCTCCATCTTCTACAGACCTACTATAAATTAAGGAAACTGAATCCAGGTGATATAACCAAATGGTATCAACATTTACGTTATGAATTTAACAAAGTGTGTTTCCACAGCCCTGAGTTGCAGAGATTCTTGGAATTTTTCTTATTTAAACATTTGGTAATATCGGTTCTCTTTTTTATAGTCTATGAGGGATTCTAAGGTGAAGTGAGGCCTGAAGGCGCACCTGAGTGAGGCAAGGAACACTGGCTGGCAAAAGGATAAAAAGAAAATGTTGGGGGAGGGGGGCACTTCAGGGAGTCAGGGAGGCCCAGCGTGATGAAGGAGGCATGGAGACTCCTGTAGAAGGCTCAGACTGACCAGTCCCCAGTTTTGTGATGTTTAGCCCATTTTCAACATCGACAAAGCTGCACTGCCAATACAAATTAGAAGAGCACTTTGTCTTTTTTATCCTTCTCACTACAAATACCAGTTCAGTCAAGGGGGGGAAATCTATAGCTGTTTGGAAGACAAGGACCAAAGTAATTTTCACAAGAATTCAACCACCCACCCGTAGAAAACAACTGAATATTCCTAAGAGGCCTGGGAAGTGGAATTTGACCTTTCTGATGGCCAGCTTGATAGTGGCCACACGCTTTTCTCCGGGTTGAGGTTAGATGCTGGTAGGGTTGGAAGGTCAGAGAACACAGAAGAAAGGAGACAAAGAGGCATTTTGCATCTGAGAATGCCTTATGCAAAACTTGAGGAGAGCACTTCCCTGCAGCATGTGCCCTGAAGGAAGGATGCCGCACGGTAGAGGGGCTTAGAATGCAAGAGGGAGGGTTGAGCCTCTGCCGGTCACTTCCTCAGCAGCTTGAGCCGTGATAGGGAACTATGTGGGGGTGGGAAACAGACCACGCCAGGCCTCAAAGCCAGCTAAGAGGAAGCAAAGGCAAAGCAGGGTGTGTGTTTTCTGCTTCCTTGTAATGCCCTGCTTTGTTGAAGGCAAACTGGGCTGGGGACCGGACCGGGTGCTGGGGATTTGGGAGTTAGTAGGGAAATATCATTAGCACCGCTGAGGAAAGATGCCTCTTTTCAACCACTGAAACATTAGTCAGCAAACAAACCCCAAGAGCTTACCAGAGCCTAAGGAACAGGAGATGAAATCAAGGCACCTTTCACCTTGAACAACACCTGGGCTGAACAGGCAGAAATGTGGTGGATTTCTGGACCAAAGGTGACTGTTGCCGGAGACAGCAGAGTTGATCATGTAAAGAGCTCGTGTGACACAATCCCAGTGGTAGTCACAGACCTCGCCTGTCTGACCAGAGAGCCCGGGAACACAGCACACCCCTTAAGTCCCCTCAGGACTGTCTTTGTAATGAGCTATCAGGAACATCAAACTTGACCAAACCAGGTAGAACTGCAAAAAACTACAGCGTACAGGCGGGCAATCCCAGCTTAGCGGCTGCGAACGCTCAGCATACAGCGGGTCCTTGTTGGCATTGTTAGACGGAAGCGTGGGCTGTTTTCACCCCATCGTGCTTCTCTGCCCTGGAGTGAGCACTTTTAGCTTGCAGGGTGTGAGGAAAGTAAATTTTGCACCAAACATGCTCTTCCAGGTGACAGGCTGAAACCATTCTCTGGGTTCTTTTCTGGCTCCCTAAGCTGGACACTCACCTGGTCTCCATGCCCACAAGTCTCTAGACGCAGTTTCTTTTCTAGGAACTGAACCTAATTCATCTTCATGATCTCCTCACCTCCAGCCCCCATTTTAATTAACTCAGTACCCTTCTCTCTGCACTCACCAGTCTCCTTCCATCTTTGCTCTTGTCTCCAAAGAGCGAGCTGTTTCACCCTTGGCGTGAGTTTCACTTCCTTCCCAAAGCTATCCTTTGTACCCAATCAAAACGAGGATACCCACCACATACATGGCATTTGAGAGGCTAGGTGTTCGTCACAAAGATGGCAGGGGGTAAACAGAACAAACAAGTTCTTCGTGGTCAAATGCCAATTATTTCCGAAAGAGATATTGACACAGGCTCCAAGAACTGTACAACTGAAGGGACTAGAGGGTTTTTTTGATCATGGTCTAATATTTGGGTATTTATTTTGACCATCTCCTCCCAAAGGTCATTTAGCCTATGCTTAAACACCCGAGGTCATGGGAACTCATTACCTTTAATTAAGCTTATGTGACCTTTGGGGAGCTGTGGCAGAGTAGTCTTTTAGAGAGAGCTGAAGTCTGCCTCCCTGTGGCTTCTAATTTTTGTTCTTTGAGAATGAATGGGGTATTCTAGAAAAGGAGCAAGATCCCTCTCCCTACTAATTTAAAGCTTCTTTATAATAAAGAAAGAACAACTTGTGAGGAAAGAAACTGGGGGGTTCTCTGGTAACCTAGCCCAGACTCCTAACACAGGCCAGGGGCAGCCTACCTAGGACGGTAGCTGTGTTTTTAAAATTGCTGCTGCTCCCAGTGTTGTGTGCCAACCCCCAGCCATATGGTGAAGCTTTAATCCCCAAGGTGATAGTGTTTGAAAATGGATATTGGAGATGGATTTCTCTCCTGGGAGAAGAAGTCTGGAGGCAGAGCAGGTGTTTGTTGCTGGCGTCGGTACTGAGGCTCATGGATGGGAGGGCAGGGTCTCTGACACTCTTGGCCTCTCCATGATGGTCCCAAGATGGATGGGAAGAGAAGCGAGGAAATGTTATTTTTCAGTCGGGGACTTTGCTATCCTCTACAAAACAGGGTTCTATTAATAAGAAAGAGGCAGAATGGCTCCTGGTTAGGCAACTAGCTGTGTTTGCTGATAAATCAATAGATTTATGTTAAAACTGGTTAAAACTCCATGTGGTGTTAATTATAAATGTCAGGACTCTTCCAGGTAACAGATTCTGCTCTGGCTTATTTGAACAGAGAAGGGGTTATAAAAGGATGTTAGGTAGCTCACAGGTTTCTCTGGGAGGGCCAGAAAAACACACTCGTATGTATTCAGCCGCAGACAGAAATATGAAACATGCCCAGTTTCCTCATGGAACTTGTATTGCTACAAGGCCACTGCTGTCCCCATTGTCCACTACTTGCCACCTCACGTGCTGGGACCAGACACCAGAAAGTGTACTATGGCTGCCACCAAAAAACCAGGTACCCTCGTACCTGCCTGTGTACAGAGCCACTCTCTCCTGACGCCGGTCACTTGCACATCCAAGGCTCTTGTGCGCAGGACCGCCTGGCGGTCTGCACGGTTGCCTGGCGGCATCCTAGCTGCTGCACATCTGGGACACTCAGGCCTAAGCTTTCCAGCCTCTCCAACACAAGAGGACAAACTAGTGGGGGGTTGGGGTGGGTGCTGTGTGAGCCAACCTCTGGTATTATCACCATGTTTTTAAAATAGGGGCAGCCAGGAGTTCTGCTTGGTTATGTTTTATCAGGACTGACTAATAGTTTCCCACGGCTTTGAAAGGAGCTATGATAGCAAAAAAAAAAAAAAAAAAAAGACATCATCTGGTTCTAGAAAAGAATGGCTTACTGTAAAAGAAAGAGAATGACACAATCTTTTCAATTCTATTTTTTCTTCTGCATTACATGGTACATTTTTGTAAAGATAACAGATGGGAATCCTATATTCATTAAGGAAAAAAAACTTTTCATCTGCTAGTGTTTTAAATAAGGGAAATACATAGTATTTACTGCTGCCCTTTGAAGGCCCTTTGAAGATTTTAATTAGCACTGAATGTGTTATCCCATCTGCTTAAATGAGCAGGCCACATGGTCACAAGGCCCCTCATTTCAGGCTGGCTGGCAAATGAATCCAGTGGGTCTCCTTGGTTGGAATTAATAGAAAAAGCTCAACTAAAAAGACCCCATAAATTACCCCAACGTTATCTTCATTTAAAAAGATTTATGAGAAAAAAAAAGTATACATACTATACAATATGCATATATAGACTCAAAAAATTTTTTTAAGTGATTCAAATATTTCTCTAACTTCAACCCAGTCTTCCACTGTGCAATGATTCCTGATGATATGTCCTTCTTTTTTTTTAACATTTTATGTCATTTAATAGTTCATGGACTATTTTCACATATTGTTATAGGATCCTATCTACCCTGGCACTAAAACAGGATAGGCAGTACTTTCTCTAACTACAGATAGGAAAATGAAGGCTCAGAAATATCCAGTGATTCACCCCAGTTGACCAAGTTCAAAAGAGATTCACCTGACCCTATAACCTAAAGCTTTTCATTTCCATCCTGGTACTGTAGCCAGCAGTGAAATCTTAATCATCAAGGGAAGAATTGTTCTGTCTTTAGGAAGATTATTTTACATCAACTGAGCTTTCCTTGAGTTAGATCTGAAAAGTAATGCATGTTAGAAAGGTGGCGTCAGTGATAGGGCAATGTGACATAATGGCTATGGCTATCGGGAGGACGAATGTGGTGAGGAATGAATCCCACATTAGCTATCTTCTAGCTGAGTGACCTTCAGCAAGTAACTACTTAATCTCTATGAAGCTCAACTTTCTCATCCATAAATAGAGGATATAATAAATAAAACCTATTCATATAGAGATGCAGCATTCATTCCACGTTCCCTAGAAAATCAAATCACTCTATTGTTGGACCATTTTAATAATTTGAGGTCCATACATTTATTTAAAAAATTTATTTAAAAAATACTAAATACTTACCCTGTGAGTACTATTTTTTTTCTTGACCCTAGAGATACAAAGATTAATAAAACAAATTCCTACCCTTATGGCACCAAAAAGGGTGTGGCCAATTTTACTAGGGGTGTGTGTGTGTGTGTGTGTGTGTGTTTGTGTTGGGGGTAGAAGAGTGGGAGAAAGTCTGTGTAGGGGGTGTATTACCTTGAGCTAAATCTTAAATATGCTTCTTTATCCTTTCTGGAAGATTCTAGTAGCAGGATCAGTTTCCAGCTGATTCCAGCAGCTGGCTCCCCATTCTTCACATGGGAGACATGTGCTACTTTTCAGAGCATGTACAAATTCTATTTGTTATGCCGCACAAGCTATCTGTTTTGCCTGATTCACAGAGTGGGATAAGCAGATCCCATGTCTGGATCTTTTTTTTTTTTTCCGATATTTTGCCCTGATTTATCTATGTTAAGCTAATCCTCAGAAATCTTAAAAAGGTAGAAACTAAGAAAACAGGAGATAGGCAAGGATAAATTTCCCCAAAACAGTACCATACTCTTGCCTTTTAAAGAGTGATGACAGCTACGAATTTCAGCCACCAAAAATTGGGGGTGGGGGGGAGACATCTTTTTTGAGCAAAATCTTGCAGTGTCCTTCAAAGCTGCTGCTGCTTCTGCCCCTACAGGAAAGCTACTGAAACGTGCACCGATGAGGCCCCGTGAGTTGGAGGACAGCTCTCCAGGGCACCCCTGGCAGTGGAGGAGATGGCAGGCACATCCCTTACGGCCAATATAGCACTCTAGCATTATTTCCCTCTGGGGTCTGGGAGAGTGATGCATTATAGAGAATAATGCCAGAAATAAGCCTGAGCTACAGACTTAGCATCCACCTTCAGTAGCAGCTTTGGGTTTATTTGTTAGAGATACTCTCCGAGGGGAGGTATAATTCACTTCTGAGCAGCTTGAACTAATATCATTGTTTTTCTCCAGCTTATATTTCAACTTCATACTTGAATTAGAGGAGATAATCTTTTTTTTTTCCTTTCTCTAGCGAGGCAATCATGACAGTCTTCCCAGTGCCTGAGCCTTCTCAGCATGAAAAAATGTCTAAGAATGAAGCCGATGCACCTTGCATTCTGAGAATGGGGAGGTTTCCAGATGGTGCCAGGGAGGAGATGCAGATAATAACAACACTGGGCTTCTCACAGAAGACTGTTCACGTGCAGTACAGGGAAGCTCGTCCAGGAAAAGGCAGGCATCCCCTCATTTGATTGGGCAGGCCATTAGGGACCCACTCACTGGGAAATTAAAGGAAAATAAATGTGTGTGCTAATCTGTTACCAATGAAATCTAATAAATAGCCTCTCCACTTTACCACCTTTGAATTAGAGGTGGAAGTCATAGAAGTGAAAATAGCGCACTTGTCAAAACACCCAGTGCTGTAGGGTCGGGAACAATGTAAATGAGGCTGAGAAGGGAAAGTGCTGGGGCTGCAGTTCAGAAAATCACACTATTTGCTGCTCTTCTATCTCTGATATAACATACTTTCTTAGTGAGGGCTAGTAGAAAAAATTGATCCTTAGGTCTTAGTAAAGGAAAGTATATTGTATCAGATCACCTGCATTCAACTCTGCAACAGAAAGCCATTCAGACCTTATATCATTTGTTATGTAATTTATTTACTTTTTGATTATGATGATTATTGATTATTCCGTTGTTGATTCAAGTATGTATTGTGCCTCCTAGGCCAAAGACACAGCACCATGTCTGGATATAAGGAGTAACACTTGCAGACATTATTCTAGAGTAGCAGTTCTTCTGTTTTTTTGTTTTTTGTTTTTTGTTTTGTTTTTTGTTTTGTTTTTTAAGGTCTTACTTATTTGAGAGACAGAGACATAGCAAGAGAGAGCATGAGTGGGCGGTGGGGGGAGGGGAGGGAGAAACAGGCTCCCCGCTGAGCAGGGGGGCTGATGCAAGACTCAATCCCAGGACCCTGAGATCATGACCTGAGCTGAAGGCAGTGCTTAACTGACTGAGCCACCCAGGCACCCCTAGAGTAGCAGTTCTTAAACTTTCGCATGCATCAGAATCACCTGGAGAGATTCTAATTAGATAGGTTCATGGCAGGGCTTGTAAATTTGCATTTCTAACAAGATGACACCGATGCTGTTGACTGGGGACCATACTCTGAAAAGCACTGGTCTGGAGGAGTGCTTCTCAATTTTGGCTGCCCATTAAAATCACCCAGGGAGCTATTAAAAATCTTGACTACAGACTTCACCTCAGGTTACACAAACCAAAATATCTTAAGTGGGACCTAGGCATCCAAGTTTAAAGGCTCTACAAACCAATAGTCTTGCGGGAAAGACAAACCAGAAAACAAACTAGAAGTTGTAGAAGAATCCAAGAGAAAGCAGTGGGAGAGTATGGGAATGGGAGCCTAAGATGACTAAGAGAGATCATTCAGATGTCCTGAAGGAAAAGAAAACAAGAATGCAATGAGCCATGGAATGAATATTTCAAGTGGACAAACCAGCATGTACAAAGGCCCTAAGACTGGAGAAAATTAGCATATTTAAGGGGTTAAGAAAAGGCTAGCATGGGGCTGGCTCATACTGAGTGAACGGCAGAGTTGACAAGTTCTAGTTGCAAAAGTAAGTAGTAATGTAGAGACTTATAGACCAACACCAAGCTTTGAGAAAGAATAGGAAGCCATTGCATAATCAAATTTGCATTTATTTATTTTCCTTTATTTTAAAGATTGATTTATTTATTAGAGAGAGAGAGCAAGTGAGCAGGGGAAGGGGCAGAGGAAGAAGAAGGGACAGAATCTCAAGCAGACTCCCCACTAAGAGTAAAGCCCTATGTGGAGCTTGATCCCACAACTTTGAGATTATGACCTGAGCCAAAACCAAGTCTGACACTTAACCAACTGAGCCACCCAGGAGCCCCTAATCAAATTTTCATTTAAAAGATCACTCTGGATACTAAAAATCAATTGAAAAAGGATGAGAAGAAGGAGACTAGGACTTTGTGAGATTTCACCAGGTACAAGGTGATGCTGGCCTGGATGGAGATCGATAATGGGTAGATTTTCACTTATGTTAGAGGTAGAGTTAATAAAACTTGCTAAGAGACATTTTGTGGAGAATGAGAGGCAGACTCTTAGGAATAATTCACAGATTTCTGTTTTTAGGCAGCTGAGAAGATGACGATACCATTTATTTGTATGGACATGGGATAGATTTTAGGGGAAAGTAAAAATTTAGGGAAATATGGTTAATGTTTCCCCAACTGACAGTATTAAATAAGCATTTTGCTATTTGAGCCTGGAGCAAAGACAGGAGTTTGGAGATGGAAGAAAGAATTTGGGAGTTCTCAGTGTTTACACCCATGGGATTGGGTGATATTATATGGGAAGAGAGTAGAGAAGGGGATTAGGCTAAGCCCTGTAGAATCCATTTTTTTAGTGGATGGACCAAGAAGAAGGAGTCAGTCAAGGAGACTGAAAAAGAGAAGCATGAGGACTAAGAGCTAAACTAGGTAAACATGGAGTCAGAAACTAAGATAAGACATGTGTCCAGAAAGAAAGACGTGATCAACTTGTCAGATACTGCTAAGAAGTCAAGAAGAAGAAGAGAGACAAGTGTCCACTGGATTTTACAACATAGAGATCATTGGTGCCTTGACAATCTTTTTCAGTGGTAGGATCAAGGGGAAAGGTGGATTGTAATGGGTAGAAGAGTTACTTGAAATGGGGAAATGGAGACAGCATAAATAAGGCTTTTACAAGTTTCTGTGTGTAAAAGGGAATAATGAACTTGGGTGGCAGCTAGAGAAGGACATAAGGTAGTTTTCAATTTTGTTTAAAATGGGAGACACAAGAAAATGTATATAGGGATGGGAAAAACCCTGTTGGCCAAGAGAAATCAGTGATGCTGGAGAAAGGAAAAATAGTAAAAGGCTTAAGAAAGCAAAGGAGGAGGCATGCAGAAAATATGATGAACTTTTAGCTTTTGTGAGCAAAGAGAAACTTCCTAATCGTAACAGGAAGAAGGAAGGCAAAGATCGATGCCAACACGGCTGAGCTTAAAAGACTCATCATTGGAAGATAAGGGAACCTTTCTGGTGATGACATCTGGTTTTTCCCAATGGAAATATGAGAAAAGTGAGAGGTTAAGGAAAAATACAAAATAATAAGCTCGGAGTATGGGAAAGAAATGTACCTTGAGGGTGAATACAATTCCTATTGTAAGGAGAGAAACACTATCACCAAATTCCTTTTGGAACACTGCATTTGGTAGAAAATGCTTGCAGAAGAGAAAGAACTCTTTGAAAACTGAATGCTAAAGTCCTATATATTAGACAAAGGGAGAATTTTCTGTTGTTCCAGAGAAGGAAGTGAGAGAAGGGAGAATTGGAGAGAAAGAACGAAGCCAAGGGGAGGGCAAAAGCCTGTTCTCTGTGCTACTGAAGTGCTCCTGTGATTCCTACCCACTACCCTAAATCCTTAATAGAGTCTGTTGAGCTCACAAAATCCTTCATGTGTGTGGGTTTCTCCTGGAGACAGGAGCCTGAGGTAGCCGATTCCTTAAAAATATGAGCCCCCAGGGATACACATAAATTGTAGGGAGAATTTAAACATCTCTAGGCACAGAGGGGTTTAAAACCTCTTTTCTAGATGTCTCTTTCTTGATACCCAGATGACATTTGCATTTCAAACCAAAGACACAAGAATAGAACATGAATAAAGTCACACATGGGATCAAAGAAGTAAGCGCATTTCCCACACCTGGCCCCGGGAGGACCTTCAATCTTCTCTCCTACTTCTGAGTCCAGAAATCCACCATGGACTACCTCTTCTACCTTCACCTTTAATGCCGGAAAGATTTCTGCCAAGTTCTGAAGGAAGCATAATTGCCTGGAAAACTGCATTCCATTCTGTGGGATTCTGAATCTCTCATATTAGATTTGTTGGAAAGTCTCAGAGCATAGAAAGGATGGTTATTAAGATAGGAGACTTGAAAAACAAGGGAACTCAAACTGTCAGCCGCCAAAAGTCACACCCAAATCAGTGGTGTGAATGGGTCCAATCCACATTCCCTCCTGGATAGCCAAGCAAAGCCAATGTATACATATACTAAATGAAATAGGCCAAATGAATTCTTCAACATCTGAGTACTTGCCTGTTCAGTTTCTTCAAGACAATGGATCACTTTGTGGATGCAGAGAGTAGGAAAGGGAAAAGGGAAACTTTCAGTAATTGCTTGCCCTGTGCTGGCAACATAGTACCTAGAATTTTCTGTTGCAGTGAACTCTCCACAATTTCTTTTTCCCTTCTGAGCTTTGTCCTCCTCTACTCTACTGGTATGATAAATATCCCTTTCAGATTTGGAGTCAAGACCCAAATTTATTGTACCTATTTATTGTATTCAGTTGCTTGACCCCCAAGGAATAAAGCTTACAGACCACTCTAGTACTCACATAGCTTTGTCCATATCCTCACACCAATCCCGTATTCCCTCCACACTGAAACACTGACTGTTTCCTAAACAGTAAAGATAGAGGGAACTGATAGGGATTTCTTCCCATCTCTTCATTCAACCTGCCACCTTCCACCACAGGGATTTCTTCCCATCTCTTCATTCAACCTGCCACCTTCCACCACCCCTCTAATTTGTCCTTTGAACATGATTCATGGCTCAGATTTTCCTGTAAGCCTTCCTTTGTCCTCTTAGGCCCCTTTCAATTAGATGGCTTCATTTTCAAATTCTCCTTTGTATTTTTATAATATCTCGTACGTATGTGTATGATAACATTTCTTTCCCTGTAATATAGTTTCACTGTAGTTGTATTTCTCAGATCTGCTACTAAACTATAGGATCTTTGAAGGCAGGTACTATGAATTGTTCATTTTTTACATACTTACTGCCTGGTATAGGCTATATAGGTAAATGTCATGATAAATGAAAAAGGAGAACCATGAATTAACTATGGTAGTAAAGAGTGAACATTAATCTGTATGCCATTAGAACATGACGCATCAAACTCTTACAGTAGGTATGTCATTGGTGGCAAAACTCTTCAATATGTTGTTCTTAGTCTAGAATTAAATGCTCAGATACAGTAAGTAGTTGGTACGATTCTCCAAGGAAAGCTGAGGTGTTGTTACCTTCCTAGAACATAGATGCCAAGAATATAAAAGTAACTAATGTCCTCCACTGACCCTCGCTGCCTTCCAGGTAAAGATTCTCAGCGGGGCAATGACACCTTACATCCAGGTCTGTTTTCCCTACCATTTTCTTATTCCTCTTTGTTTCTTCTGCCTGGATAACTCTTTCTTCATTCTTCAGCAAACTCCTACTTGTTCTCCAAGACACCTCGGGAGACCTTCCTGGGTTGCCTCAGCAAGGTGAGCCTACCTCTGACCACAGTGCTCATCACACGTGGTTGGGACAACGCTCATAGCTGGTTAGAGTAATCATGCTGGAGGATACATGTACACTTAATTTCTTAGGCACAACAGAATAGTAGCTACATTCATGAGCTTTGTTTCCATGGAAGCAGCCATCAACATGGCAGGAGCCATTCATTGTGACTGTATTTGATATGGTTCAGTTAACTGGTATTTCTTTCTCTAAAAAGCTGCAGGATTCACTTAGAAATCTGCTCCAGATAGAACTATTACTTGAGCTTGATGGAACTGAAAACTGTTGCTGCCCATGGATACAATAGCTTTCACTCTCTGCCATGACTCCCAGACACGATTGCTGTTTACTTTAGATTGTAATTTAAGAAAAAATAATTCTTTTTTTTTTTAAGATTTTATTTATTTATTCGACAGGATAGAGACAGCCAGCGAGAGAGGGAACACAAGCAGGGGGAGTGGGAGAGGAAGAAGCAGGCTCATAGTGGAGGAGCCTGATGTGGGGCTCGATCCCATAATGCCGGGATCACGACCTGAGCCGAAGGCAGATGCTTAACCTCTGTGCCACCCAGCGCCCCTAAGAAAAAATAATTCTGATGTTAATATTGACGATGCTAGGGGACCCTGGGTGGCTCAGTCAGGTAAGTGGCTGCCTTCAGCATGGCTAGTGGTCCTGGGGTCCTGGGATTGAGCGCCTGCATCGCATCAGGCTCCCTACTCAGCAGGGAGTCTGCTTCTCCAACTCCCTCTGCCCCTCCCTCCCACTTGGGCTCTCTCTCTCTCTCAAATAAATAAACAAAATCTTTAAAAAAAAAATTGAGGATGCTAATCAGCTATTGCTTCAATCCCCTCTGCTTAGAGCAGGTGTATATTATCAGTCAGAAAAGGGATGTTCTAGTTCTTATACCTATTTTCTAATACGAATTGATCTGCTTCATGTCAATAAATCTTCCTGACATTTTACAGTCATGGCCCTAAATCACTAAAGCATCCATGTCAAATGAAAAAGCTGTTGAAAATAATGGTATTAAATGATGATTTTTAGGGCCTGTCACCAACTTTAACATTGGTATTCTCGGTAAGACATTGGGTTTATTTGTTAATGGCTATATTTCACCAATTGCACCTAATCTATCTGCTACAGTCTGTAGCAGGAAGTTATTAAACCTCCAAGGACCCTTTGACTGAAAGAAGTTTTGAAATAAATCAATGAAAATGAGCGCAGCCTATTTTCTGAACATGGCACATCGCCGCTGTTTGACAGAACAAGTACAGTGTTGGCTTGTTTTTAATCCAATAATATCCCTTAATTTTTGCAAGTTGTGGAAAGCAGTTTGATAGACTACAGGAAATATGTGCAGTTATTTCATGAACCGAATGAGGAGGGGAATGCCAAAAAAGGACGAGGAACATTTTCATGAATCCGTTGTCCTCCTTTCTCAAAAATGAGGTTTTCCTTTTATTTTAACATCAAATCTAGATTTCTCTAAGGAGTTTTATATAATACCAGCACCAATTAGTTTGACCAATGTGGTTGTCCTTACACATATTTGTTTTATATTATTGCTATTTAATTTATAAACCAAAGAAGTTGAAAATTCAAGGACGTGAATGAATAAGCAGCTATATTTCGTCATGAGAGCTCCAAAGTGCCTCCAAGGAATGTAATTCTTTACAAAGTAATTCAATGCTGGAACCTAACCATGGCTTAAGATAATTCACCTCGTATTGCATGCAGTGCCCTACCTTTTCTCCCGCACCCCGGGCTGGCCTACTTGCTTCAAACAGCGGCTGTTCACATTCTGCTCTGTGCCTCTGCTTCAGGAGAGAACAGCTTGACCAGGGCTACAACTTCCTTGGCCTCTTGATAATTATTTTGATGTTGAAATGCTTTTGAAAGTCAAAAAGGAAGGCCTTTACGATGTTTTTCTGTGGAGATTTCAGTGTAAAGGGAGAAAGGGTTATCATGGTTACCGTGCAGTTCCCTGCTGGACGAAGGAAGGAAGGATGTAAGGACACCTGCAGATGTTGTTGTTTTTGTCGTTGTTGTTGTTGCAATTTCTGACACTCTGGTGGTACACTGGTACAAGTTTTGTAACGTTTTCTTATTTATCCAGAGAAATCCTGCTAGGAACTTGCACTCTCGCCATCCTTTATGAGCCACCTCAAAGAGTAGAGCAACACTCCCTTTGACGTCAAGAAGGAGCGCTTCCTCAGTTGAGGGGTTATCTTAAATTCTAGGTCAGCGTATTCTCACAAGTAGTAACTGGATTAAACTCATTGTTCATACTCCTCTACCGCGACAGGAAATATACTTGATGCTGGGTTTAGAGTTTGCATGTCCGAGTTCAAAGAACTTCAACACAATATGTAGATTTTTAGTTCAAAAGTAGTTTATCCAAGGGTCAGATTTCCTGGGGTCACAACATAGACACTGTTACAAAGTGAAGGAAACCAGTTTGGCACAAACATAATCGTTTGAGGCGTAAATGATAAAAGCAGCTTTGCTGGGGAGCTCTGTCTGGTGTGGACACAAGCCGGACACCCGTAAACACGTGTCTGGAAGGAGGGAGGAGCCACGTGAGTCAGTCTGGAAGGGGGATGAGCAGCCTCAGGAGGCAGCCCCGAGGCAGGGTTGGATTCAGAAAGCTGGAAGAGAGGTTATTTTAGGAACAAGCAAGGCTGGGTTATTTGGAAACAAACAGAGCCCCCTCAGACTGAGAAGATCAGCCCTGCTGCCCCCCAACAGCAGAGCAACAACCTACAGCCAGAGCCTTTGCCCCACTGGCAGGAGTGGGGGCTTCCAGGAGCAATGGCAGGTGACACTTGACCAGATTTCTCCCACCTGGAGTTCCACACTCCTCAAGGTCTGGATTTAAGGACAGGAACTCAGGTTCAGGCAAAGAACGGAATGTGGCAGGTAACACCTGGGGGTTCTGGAGATGACTGGAATGTTGGGCACCAGGAGGGCGTAGTACAAGAAGAGCCTAGAAAGGCAGGTGACTGCCGGCCCCATTTATAGGACTGGTAGATAAAATATAGGAATCCCAGTTAAATTTTAATTTTAGAGAAACAGCAAATAATTTTGAAGTATAATATGTCCCCAATTTGGACAGAGCATGTATTTTTTTAAATCTGTTATTTGAAATGCAGATGTAATTTGGAGTCCTGGGGTTTCATTTGCTACATCTGGCAACCCTACCTATAGGCCAGAGTAATGGAACGGACCTATCCTGCAGGTAGTGGAGAAGCATCAGTGGATTTTAGACACAGGGATATCATGATCACATCTGTGTTATATACAGATTTTCTGTCACCAGGGTAGAGGGTGGATCAAAGGAGGACAAGACTCATATTAACGCAGAGGGTCTTGGGACAAGGGGAAGGAAGTGAAGGACTTTACCACAAAGACATAAATCAAGAAATATGCCATTTTTAAAAGTTTTTATCTTAATCACCCAGTGCTCATCACCTGTGTCACCCATCCCCTCCACCCACCTCCCCTCTGGTAACCTGGTAACCATCAGTTTCAAAATGTGCTATTTTGGATTGGACTAGTTACCTATTCAGACCAATATTTTGTTTGCTAGTAGCTCTAAGCAGTGCTTCGTAGACCTGGCTTTCCACCTGTATGGGGCCATTTGCACTTGTACAAATCACTTAACCTCCAAGCATCTAAGTGGCCTCAATATAAACAGGCTGCTATACACAGGTTTCTAGTCTATTCTCAAATATCAGGGACATTTCCCCAAAGCCCCAAACGCATTAATGTTTCCTGGTCTAAATCCACAAATGAGATAAGGCTAGAAGAAAGTTGTTTATCTTCACCCTCGGAATCCTCTCGTCTTGCAAATCAAATTTCTTCCTCCCTTTTGTTCGGGGCTGTACACCAGCTGTCTGCTTCTCCCTTTCTCCCTGCTCAGTCTCACCAACGATTCTCTCCTCTTGGCTGCTTGCTAGTAAGTCCGTTTGCTCTTCACTTCATGTAGCTTTAAGACTCTGTATGCTTCACCCCTACCAGGAAATGCCGTTTTATCCCTCTGTCTCCACTAAATCTGCCCGGCCCCTTTCTTCTGCTTACAGCTCACTTTTTGCATAAAGTATTTCTTAATCCTTCTTACCTGGTTATAACACTTCTATAGTTATTACTGCTCTTCCTGTATCCTTGTCCCTTGAAGGCCAAATGGCCCTTCTCTCCTCAGCCAACACGTAGGGGCTGCACGTGCTCCTTCATATTTCTCTCCCCAGAACGTGTATTGCAAGGCTGTAGACTGTAGGCACCAAATAAATACTGCTGAGCTCCTGAGAGCAATGGTTTATTTATTGAATCACAAGTGTGCCCTGGCTCGAATGAGTTAAACAAAGCCTAACGGCGTCCAAATGCGGTTTTTCTTTAAGGCTGACTTAGAAAAAGAGGACATGTTGGCAAAATGAGAAGGGGAAGCTGGAACCACCGATGAGATGACCATGAGTGAGGGCGTGACCATGAGTTGAGTCACGGGAAAAATGCAATGTCCTCTTTTGTGCCTTCTGAGTAGTAAAAGAGCTGGCATACAATTTCAGTGCTATGGAGATGGTGTTAAGAGACAGCAATGCAGAAACATTAAGCCATAAATGAAAAACTGGAAATGTTTGGAGGTGATTTTAAATTTAAATTCAAGAGAATAAACAAATGAGGTTGGCATTTTTTCTTAGAGTGGTACACTTAGATTTTTTTCCCCTCTGTCCATAAAAATATATATCTGGAAGAAACAGGGAGTCATTGCATTATTTGGGTTTTTCTAAATATCCAGGATGTGTTGGTGGGATCCAACCAGAAAGACTGAAACCACTTGGAATATTTAGAACAGATAAAATTAAATACAGGGAATTGGTTACAAAGAAGATAAGACCAAAAAGGGAGCATGAGACAACCCAGGGGTTAACAACTTCAGGAAGCTGCCCTCACCCCAAGGCTAAAGGGACAAAGGGAAGTCACAGTGTTAGCTGGGCTGGGCTGCCCAGAGGACACTGGGACCATGGGGGCCTGTCCAGTGGAGACTGGAGCCACGAAATGAAAGTGGCATCCGTCCAGCCTGTACTCAGCAGAGTGGGTAAGGGGGGAGAAATACCCTGTTTTCCTCCTCCCTCTTGCTCTCCAGCCTCCTGCCAGCGCCTCCCACCACCCAAGCTCATCGGTAAGCCCGCAGACCCAGGAGCCTTAGCTGTCTCTGTATCTGCCACACAGAGCTGAGAGGAAATGGTTTCATCAGAGACTTGAACTGACACACAGGGGTTCTTGTGGAGACACTCTCTTAATTCACAACTTCTCATTCGTTTATTTAGTTTGTCTCTTATTTCTCCAGGGATGTGAAGCAGAATCATTAACCAAGATCTCCCCCCCCCCACTTTCATATGGGATCACAGAGACATACCTTAAAATTATAAGGGGAGAAAACCAAACAGAAATGCAGTCATTTCTAGATAAAGCACAGTGATCGTGAAGGTAATGCTACTTTGCATAAAGAGCTTCGGCAGGTATTAGGTTTGGTATATGCAGTGATTTCCATTTGAAAATATATCTTTGCATCTTTTATCCTCTAGCTGCTTCTATAGAAAATGTTTAGGAAGTTTCATTTCTCAGCACTTGTGTGTGAGCATGTGGGTCAGGGGAGGGTGTTGGTGGTGGTGGTGAAGCAACCGGCTTTTAAAAGCAAGAGAAAAATGAAATTCTAGGGAGATATGAGCAAGGCGATAGAAGGATGCCTTTGTTGATAAGATTATTTTTTATTCTGTTTTCATTAAACATTAATAATACATGAAGTCCTGAAAAGAAAACCTTCTGGCTAAGTACATTTCCATTTTACACTAGAAAAAAGAGAGCCTATCATATGTGAGACTTGAGGCTTCACATGTGACAGGGGCCTCTGTAATTAGGGCATATGAAGGTCTGGTCATATCTCATTGTGGTTTATAATGGTGCCTTTAACTGCTTCACAGTGATTATTTAAAAAATGACATTTCCAAATGAGTATGTGATGTTGAGCAGGAAAGTCTCCCTAAGTGCCACGGGCGTTGATTCCCCAGGTACAGAGTAGCACGTGGGGAAAAGAACAGAGCAGAAGCTAAAGCCACATTTGAATCACTTGTTGGACCCATTTTCATGAAGAATTTCACATTAAAATTTTCATTTATTCCCAAGATGGCGAAAGTTGACACTTTTGGGGGCAAATATTCTGCAAATGTTCATGAAACTAGAACATTGCCTAGCACACAACAGCTACTCAACAAATGGTGGTAGTTAATGTTGCAGGGAGATCAGGAACAAGGAGAACTGATAATATACCACCGAATTTACTGATTAGGACCCCACACATTCAGCAACGTGGATAGGAAAGAAGAATAGGGTGTGATTACTCAAAAAATAAAATCTTAAAAAAATTTTCAGTCCTTAAGTGGATCTTCTAATATTGTCGGTGCAATGCTTCATATCACTAAACAACAGAACCCAAACCGTTCAGATTTTCTTCTTGCTAACAGTGAAAGGCATGCTGATTTCCTAATATACAGGTTCTCAAGACAAATTATGGTGTGTGTGTGTGTGTGTGTGTGTGTGTGTGTGTGTGTGTTTTCTTTCATTTGGAAGAGGGCAAGAGCATGATGCCTGAAAATAAAGGATAAAAAACAATGTGCTGACATGGAAATAGAGTGGAAAGAAATCAGATGTTAAATAAGAGAGGAATGCTGAGTGCTCACAGCCTCACAGTTTGAGAAACAGTTGGCTAGCTCTGAATGTCACAGGAGTGGAATTAAATTATTTGCAGGCTCAATGGCTCATCACTCAGTTATAGCAAGAAATAAAATTGGTTGGGTATGAATTCTTCACAAAGTTGTGCCAATTATTACAAAAGGACATGACCAGATGATCATTTCCTTTCCAGCAAATGGAATTGTGCCCAGCCAGTTTGGTCCACATGGAAATCAAGCCATGTAACTGGATCTTGTTATTTCACTTAATCGATGACAAAAACTAGTGACTGCTATGTCACTAATGGGCTAATATTTATTAAAAACAAAATCAAAGCAGACAGGAAAATAGCTAACTCAGTCATGTTGAATGTTATATACATCCAACCTACATCTTCATTTCCTTGTCATTAACTAAGTGAAGTGACACTTTGTCAAAACATCAGTGAAGTCCTTTAAAATCTTTTTGTAAAAAGCCTGTGTAAAAATACCAGAAGTTGTTGTTAGGAGAAACTCACCAATTTTGACAGTCTTTTTTTTAAGTTTTCAATAACAACACTTTGAGCTTAGGTCAGAGTTTTCGTCGAGGGGATTTAAGAACTAATGACTAACAGTTTGCCTATTCACAAAGAGGGATGTGCGTATGAAATTACTCCTGATTTCCTGTGTCAACCCAGTTAACTAAATTTATTGTTTGAGAAATGACCCAAGGGAATATTAAGAATAAAGATGAGTATTAAATTGAATTTAAGCTATCATCCTGTGGTGAATGTGAGGTATTCCCTTTTAAGGGATTTCAACAGACAGATAATGGAAACCAAAGTATGTCACCAGAAGGCTTTTTTTGTCCCACTCACTGCTCTAAAAATACATATTTCCCACACTGCAAGTTTTGGTGGTTTCTATGTTTACATTAAAAGCAAGCTTGTTTTGATGCACATATGATACATACATCATGGAAAGACTGAATATGTGAGTAGTAAGCACTAACTGGAATGTAGTTCTGACAGTTTTAAATTGTTTTTGGTACCTACCGCTCTTATCTCTGGCCTTCTCTGAAAGGTGGTTGTACTTTATTTTTTCATGTGATATGAGCATTCTGTTTCATTGCTTAAACCCCTCCATGGTTTTCCGTTGCATCTCAGACTAAGGCTAAAATATTTAACTTCAGATTCCTTATGGTCTGTCCACAACCTACACATCCAGCCTGGACTCCTGTTACTGCCCTCCCGAGACTTAGTGTCCCCGATAGCCACCCTCTCCTTCCCCCGTAGTGATAGAACCTTGAGTTCTGGCGGGCACGTGGTTCTAGCTGACGCCATCCAGCCGTCCTCCAGCCAAAGCAGCTAAACCTTTATCCTAACTAATACAGATGTTACATTTTTCTAACAGAGAAAGAAGCGTACAAAGAGAGAAAAGCCCTGGGCTTTAACCCAAAACTTACCTTTAGCGTCCTTATTCTGTTGTTCCAGGGTCAGATCATGGTTTTGTTTCTTTCCCATCAAAACTGGAGAAGCCATTAGATTTCTTCTCACTATAGCAGTATGTGGGAAGTATTTCGAACGCGGTGAACCCTGAGTGTGAGGCAGCTGCAAGAGTTCATTCCGAGCACATGCACGATACATGAAGTCACAACAGCAACGGAATAGTTAGAGCTTCGGCCTAGAATCACTGGAGACTAAAATCAGACTCGTTACAGACATAAAGACTGCAAGGCCTCAGAAACGAAGCTGTGCACCAGGATGGACCAGCATTCCTAAAAAGGAAAAAATCAGTAGGCACGACGGACTCCTCCTGGCACCTGCAGACTGTTTCGGCCACCCCTGGGTAAGAAGGCACCAACACTGTCACGCTGCGGGATTACTCTCTAGCTTCATCCGCATAGTTTCTGCTTGTACAGATGCCTATGTTTAAACTAAACATTTCGAAAACTCTTTATATTTCTTAACCAATCTCATATTTATTGAGTCCAGCGTTGAAAGACCCGCATGAGGTACCATTAAGGAAACGTACCTGAGCTTCTCTTTTCAACATTAGGATGGACGAGAGATCTTGAAAACCTGCCAAACACTGATATGCTGCATAAAATATTGTGTACACATCCTTCACAAGCCATACAGGAATTTGTGAGAAAGTAAGAAAAATTCTCTGAGGCAGGAATGTGAAGCAAGAGCGTGAGACGGGAGGTAATAAAACTTTGAGGCCATGCAGCCCTGAAGAGGGGGAGGACGGCGAGGAGGAGGAGGGTGGCTGGATCTTCGGATTAATGGCCACACAGGGAACCAGAGGCAAGGCCTTACATGCACACATGCCAAGAGGGGTCAAGCTGGAGGCCCACAGTACAGAGCAGAGACGCAGGAAGGACTATATCCTCCAGGAAAGAAAAATGACAAATAAAACCTGCCCATGAGGACTTCCCAGTCTTGACTTTGGAGAAAGGCAAGCCATGTCTCCCTGGAGAATCCGTAGCCGAGGGCCAGCACTATGTGGGTCTGGGCCCGACACCACACTCCTTGTGTTCTACAATCTGAATTCGATAATTTTAACAAGTATGCCAGAGTTGGCAGTGTTTCCATATGCCTAATAGAAGCAGAAGTAAATCCTTTCTGGAAGAATGCCTCCTCGATCCAGACCTCAAAGTATTCCCATATATAATATTCCAATGAATATAACTCAGAGTAGAAAACAAAGTTCTAAGAATCAGCAAAACAAACAACAAAACTCCATCAGAACTAGATAGCTTTAGACTTCGGATATTGAAATGATTGGGCAAAACACATAAAATAAGCATATTTAATATGCTTAAGATATATTAGAGAATGGAGAATTAACGCCATAAAGAACAAGAGAGTATTTTTTAAAACAGTCGTATTTTTTAAAATCAAATAAATTTTCAAGATGAAATATAAAGTCATTGAAATTGTAACACTCAATGGATGATTACAGTAAATCAGACTTAGCTGAAAAGGAAAATCACGAACTGTGGTGTCTCTCTAATTGGATGGGAGGTCCCCAAATGTGGGGCTACGATCCGGTGGAAGCCGGTGGCGTGGGCAGTGAAAGGATTCACCTGAGGCAGAACAAAGGAGATGAAGGTTTATTGAGTACACTGTAAGGGAGTGGTGGGCAAGACAACAGAGGAGAGGCTGTCTGCCATGAGCCAGTGTATGGGCTGTGTTCCAAGCTGGAAGATGCGGAGGTAGGGGGATGCATGGAATCTTCCGTTTTTTGGAAACTGTGCCTGGTTGTAAGTAGCCCGTTGGTCAGTTAGGGCCTATGGATACTAGAGGTGGGTCACCTGACAGACCTGTCCGTATTCAGCCCTGGGGCAGGGGGTCCATGTGGGCCCTTTGGCCTTGATCAAGGTTCTATGGCTCAAGCCTGTTGTCTAAAAGCCTGTTGTCCACACAAATTAGATGACGGAGCCTAAAAATATTCACAACACGCAGCACAGAGAGAGAGAAAGTATGAAGGAGAAGTTGAAACATAGGGGATAAATGCCTAAAATACTTCCGACTGGAGTTCCAAGAGGAAAAAATAAAAAAGGCAAGAGGAAGAGAAAATATTTTAAAGGGTAAATATGGGAGTTTTTCCTCCAGAATTAAAAATGCATCTGTCTTCAGATGGAGTAGACCTAATGAATTCAAAACGCAACATATAAAAAGAGATTCCTTATCAAAACATACCCAGAGAAATCTGAAGAAAAAAATAAAAGACCGTAAAAGCAGCCAGTGAGGAAAGATAGGCTAGCCAAAAGGGAGAAATAATTAATCTAACGGCCTTGCTTCTCAACAGCAAAAATGGAAGGCGGGAGACAGGTGAATTAGTAGCAAAACCAAACACTTAAACACTCAAAAAGGAGAGTAAAAGAAAGACAAGAAACTGAGAGTTCACTACCAATAGATTCTCAGTCAAGGAAAATCTAAAGGATGCATTTTGGAAAGATTAAAAAAAAAATTCGCAGAAAGAAGGCTCAGATGGCAAGAAGGACCGGTGAATCAAGAAAATACCAAAGATGAGGGGCGCCTGGGTGGCACAGCGGTTAAGCGTCTGCCTTCGGCTCAGGGCGTGATCCCGGCATTATGGGATCGAGCCCCACATCAGGCTCCTCTGCTATGAGCCTGCTTCTTCCTCTCCCACTCCCCCTGCTTATGTTCCCTCTCTCGCTGGCTGTCTCTATCTCTGTCGAATAAATAAATAAAATCTTTAAAAAAAAAAAAAAAGAAAATACCAAAGATGAGAATAAATCTAAGAAAACATTGAACAAAGCAAAAATAACTATGTTCAATTTGGAGAATAAAAATCATTGCAAGTGGCAAAGAGCTATAGTGAACAAAATAGCATGAAACCTCAAAGGTAATGTATGTGGTGGATGGAGTTAAATATTCATGGGACCAGGGGCTACTCAGGAAGAAGGTAAATATATGTATTAAGCTAAGTCTTGTTATGGAAGCATGGTGAAATGTCAGGGGTTTTGACTAAGATCAAAAATAAGAGTCAGGAACATCTAAACCAGTAGTGGGGGGAAAACTTGAACGATAATAAAAATCTTTTAACTTTAAAAGAAGACAAGAAAGGAGGAAAAGGAAAAAAAAGGGCAAAGAAAAAGCCCAAACCGTTGACAGAGATTAACCAAAACATATGTAAATAGACTGATTCCTGTCCTCTTAAAATACATACATTGTCTAACTGGATTAAAATAAAAACAATCCAGCTAGATGCTATATAATAGGAAAGCCATGCCTAAAACCTAAAGGCACAGAAAAGTTGGAAAGGATAGAAAAAAGATGTACCTGAAAATGGCTGATTAAAAGAAAGCTGATACAGTTAATTTACAATACATAAATATAATTTATGGCAAAAGACATCAGTAGAGATAAAGATGTTCACCACCTAATGATCAAACATTCAATTCACCAGAAAAATATAATAGTGCTCAGATTTTAGGCACTATTAATATAACTGAAATTATATCATGTCATTAATAAAATAATTATAGCATTAATAAAATTATAAAAATAGCTTGTTACTGAAAAAATCAGTGGATCCATATTCATAAGTGAGATGGTACATTAAGTGTCTTTTCTCAAGATCATCCTTACCTGCTTTGGTCATCAAAGTTGTTTAGCCTCATAAAATGAATTGTGGAATGTTCTCTCTTTTTCTGTGCCACAGTTGGAGTTCTCTCCCTTGAATGTTCGGTAGAATTTATTTCTAAAATCATCTGTGCATGGCATCTTCCTTCTGGGAATTAAAAAAAAAAAACTTGTTTAATGGCTTTAATAGTTACAAAGCTACTCAGATTTTCTATTTTGTCACATTTTCAATTTTGATGAGCCATATTATTCTAGGAAGATATCCATTTCTTCAAAGTCTTCAAAATTTTTGGCATCAGAGCATTTTTTTTCTCTCTCCAGTATCTGTAATTTTCAATTTTGAAAGTGTTTCTTTGAAACTCATGTCTTGTTTTCTTGATAAAACTTTCCAAAGAGTTGTCAATTTTTTTTGGTCTCTTCAAAAACCAGTTTTTAGCTTTGATGATCCTCTCATCTTTGTTTTCTAGTTCATTATTTTTTGCCTTTATGTTTACTCTTCTATGACGTTCTTTGAGTTTACTCTACTGTTCTTCCCCAGATTTTTAAGATAGATGCTTAGCTCGTTAATTTTCAGACTTTCTTCTTCGTTTCTAAGGCAGCCTTTCAACCTAAAAATTTCCCACTACACACCACTCACTGACATTTGCAAAATGTTGAGTTACAGTGTCTTCTTTACCATGCTATTCTAAGTAGTTTTGAATTTTCAATTTTTTCTTTAAACCATGAGTTATTAAAAACCTATTTTTAAAATTCCAAAATTAATTTTGTTTTGTTCTGCATGTGTATGCATGAGTGTGAAATTTAATTTTTATTTTTTTATTTCATTTTTGTTTAATTGTGGTCAGAGATGGAATTTCATGTGAAATCAGTTCTTTGGAACTTACTCTAACTTGCTATATGGCCAAAGCATTGTCATGGTAAATGTTTCATATTTTGGTAAATGTTCCTTGTAACTTGAAAAGAACTGGGTTCAGGAGTTTTTATGTATTCATTAGATCAGTGTTTACCAAACCTCTTGTAAGATAAGAATCATCTGAAGCAGTTTTTTAAAATATAACTTTCTGAATCTCTCTCCTGGAGATTTTCATTCACTAGGTCTGGTACTAAGCCATCAGGGAAATTTGAGAAATCCTGCAGCAAAACAATGCTGTTGTTCCATTCAGATCTTCCTTATCTGTACTGATTTATGTCCATTCGATCTTTCACTTATTGAGAGAGTTGTAGTCAAATGTTCCACCATGCTGGTGGATTTTCATTTTTTTTTAACTGTCACTTTTAAATATATGTGTTATACACACACACACACACCCATACACCTCTTTGACAGGTATATTAAATTCTCTCCAGCTTCTATGTCCTCCTTTTGTAAAATACGGAAGTGGGAATGGTAATTATTTTGAAGAGTCTGAGGACAGATACATGGGAAATGCATGCAAACAAAGTGCCTGGTTTAAAGTAGCAGCTCAGTAGGTCAGAGCTTTTACTTTCTATAAGGTCACTTTCAACACTGGAATTACCTACACGCACGTCCCTGCCGTCTGTCCGTTTCACTACAGGCACGGGATGTGTTACCCTGGGGCCAAACCACCCAACAGAAGCCCATGTGCAGGGACGATATTACCTCCCCTCCCCATGAACATGTCAGGGAGAACTGTTTGTCCTGAATCGAAATGAGAGATTATGCTGTTGTCTTTCCTCTGGACACACTGCCACGCATGACTTTGACTAGTGTGGCCAACACAAAGACTCGTGGCAGAGTGCTTGAGGAGTGACCTGTTAGCAGAAGCGGCGATCCTCCTGAGGACCTTCTGTGCCTTCTTTTTGGTCCTCATATATAATGAAAACAATAAAATTGTCTCCATTTACGTTATTATATTGTCATCGCTAAAGCTCAGAACTAAGTTCACGGCTCTGCTAGAGCAACTAAATAGAAATTTGTAGCCTGTTTAAGCGTAATATATTCTCCCTAACACTTCCTTCTAGCCCATTTGCATCTTTTATGCTAACTTAGGTGTTGCCTGTCTTATAGTCTTAATTTTTTTATTTTTGTTCTGCAAATTCTTTGCATGGATTTACTGTTAGCACCTAAAGTCTTCACAGGATAAGCTGGGATATAAGCACATACATAGGTACATAAGTAATAAATATATATCATATGTAGATGGATGCATAACCATCTACATATGGATGAATTTAATTTATAGACCAGATGGAGAAGATGGCTAAAGCTGAGACCTTCATGCCAATATCAGAGACTCTCTCCTGGAAAAGACAAACCATAGAGCTGTTACATAAAATAGTGTATTATTCCAAAGATAGAAAAAAAGTACCTGCCTTAATTTAGTGATATACTAATATAATTTTTAGAGCAAGGTTAAAAATTCACAAGATGTATGGATTTTCTTCTTCCATAGATATTGCTTCCAGAGTCATAGGAAGCTTATGTCACCCTTTGTAGTGAAGACTTCCTTATGGCTCTGTGTTTAGTTATGATGTCATTTTAAAAAGAAATGGCTTCTTTTTCAGAATAGTATCATGTGTCTATCAATTTACCTGCTGGGAAAAAGGAGGAAAGCTTGTGTCCTTTCTAGAATCTGCACTCTTCTAGTAATTTCTCTGAATGCATTTCTGGAGGACCATGTAGCCCGCTTGCTTCTCTTGTTCCAAGTCTAAGATACTCTCCTCTGAAATGTCCTGGTGGTGATTTTGTAGACCCAGCTGTTTAGAATGGTTTACTGGAAACGTTTGTAAAACAATTAAAACTTCCTTCATGCCTCCCAACCTCCTGTCTTCTTAACATTAAAACCACCCTTTGTAATTTCCTTGTTTTTCTCACATTGACTGGATCTGAAGGGAACATTTATTTATGCCATAGCAAACACAGCTTAACTGGTATTTTGGTGACAGAACAGCTTTGTTTCTGGGCTTGTATAACCTCTTCTTCTGACAGCAGAACTTGGGGAGTTAGCCTTCTTAGCAAACTGCCTCCGGAGTGCCAGGGGAAGGCATAGCAATCCTGTTATTACAGGAACACAGACTTAGTTGAGAGTTACTTCATTTTTCATTTATTGACTTAAGGAAAAATAACCCAATGTTAAAACCTGAATATTACTTCCGAGATCAATAGAGAGCATTCCTGTAGTCAGCTTTCAAAATAAAGGGCAATTCTTTCATCTGGTGGTGCTAGCTTTGGGGCACTATAAATTTTCTTGCAGGATCTTCATGGGGTCCGCAAAGACCAAGAAGGGTGATGATGCATTTCGGTCTTGAAGGAGGCTAGATAGACATGGCTTCAGATTAAATCGTTTCCAAGCAAAACAAGAATGATTAGATCACTGCTTGCAGAATCAACCCTTTGTACAAATACATGTATGCAATAAATAAAAGCATTAGGCAGGAGGCATTCTTCTCTAGTTGGAAACAGTGTGGTTTCCAATTTCTGTTGAAAAGGGTGTTGATTTTAAAACAAACAAAAAATGAGAACCCTCACAACCAAATGAAAACTATGAATGCTCTTCTCCAATAACATAATGCTGTCTCAGATACTTTGGGGATATTTATTGGAAACAACATTCTGTTTTGAAAGCCCATTGTTCAGTTATTATTCATCGTGTGTATAACTCTCTTGTGGCTTTGTTCAGATTACTGTCCTAAGAACAAAAGAGAACATATAACACCATTTAAAAATGACAGTCTCTTCCTAATTCCCTATGATGCCCTTAACAATACACACCAATCTCTCTTTTCTATATTTTGAGCAGAAGATTATTAGAAAGGTGTCAGTGGTCTATCTACCCCCAATGAAGTCCAGTCTTAAGTGGCATTTGAAGCCAGTTAGAACAATTTGGTAGCAGTCCTCTTTGTAAGCCGTATGTCCTGGCGAAATGTAGGGGGAGAGGTAGCTTCTGGGTCCTTCTGGAGGGTGCGTGAGTCCACCTTACAGCCAGACAGCAGAGCGGTGTGTTCATCTTGTCCCTCTGTTTCCCTGTAACCTCACTGAAAGCTTGTTATCCCATTTGTTATGTGATTGATGAGCGCCTGTCTTTATACCAGAGGCACTTAATAGGTTTCTATAGGAAGACAAATGATCTGGGAGATAGATTATATTAATTTAGGAGTCTGCAACTGGACCCTGTCGGGACTATCCCTTTGCAATCTTGAGCCTCAAATTCTCCAAAGACAGGGAAACTAATCCTTACCAGATGCTTCCGAGGAAGGGAGGGTCAAATTTATAAAGTAATGAGAACTCCTCATTAACAAAAATCATCTATCAATGTATATTACTCATTATGAAAGAATTAGCCTGCCCACAATTTGCTTTCATTTTGCTTTTGATTAATTGGATCATGTATTGTCAAGCAGGCCTCCGCAAGGAAATACAATTAGCATTATCAGTGTTAGTGAGGACTGAGGACTGAGAACGTCTAAACAGAATTCAGGAAAAAACTCATCCACTCAAATAGTCTTATGATCTAATTTAAAGAAAGTGACAATTGCTCAATTTCAATGAAATTTTTAACTTCAAAGAGCTAACTTATAAAGAAAACAAGAAGTAAAGATAATGAAGGAGTAAAAAATGTATGTATGCATGAGGAAAGGTTAAAGAAATAAAATATTTGACAGGAAAAGTGGAGAATGGAGACTGACTTGGTAATAATGGTTTGCAGGCTTGTAGTGATTCCATCCTTTATGGCAAAGTTACATTCTGGGCTAGATTTCTCTTGCTTACTTTCACGATCACTCTTTTGAATGGGCCCAAAACACTGTTTCCGCTTATTCATCTTCATGCTCATTTCAAACATTTTTATTATTTTCTGTATATAAAGAACTATGCTTGGTGTGTGGGTGATAGAAAAATATGTATGATAGAGTTGCCTGTTGTCAACGAATACATGTCTCAGAGGGAAAGATCAGACACAGACACGATTCACTTCTATTTAAGGAAGTAGGATAAAAACTAATCCAAGAGAACAGGGAAAACGAAAAGGTCCATTTCCACCTAGTGTGATCAGGGAAACCTCTTAAAGAGGGTTGTTTTCATTTGTCTCATGCTACTTCCCATCAGGACGTAAGAGCTCATTACCTCTTATACAAATAAATTGAGTAATGCCGAAATTAAGATAAATTGGTATGACAACGTCAACTCTCAGATTATCTCTACTTCTTCCAAGCAGCAAAAGCATTCTGTCCTCTCGGCTGGTCTCTATTTTGTGAAGTCAGTCTTCAGATCCGCTAGACACAGGCTTGTAAACAAGTGTCACTTTTGGCACGCTGTCTGCTACCCCTTTAGACCTGGATGTTTTAATGACTTCTTGCTTCTTATTGAATCTTGTTCGGGAATTAGTATAAAAGGTCAGTGTTACTTGACATCCGCATTTGTTACTTAGAATTGTGTTGGAAGCCTAAACGACCAAGTCAGATTTTGCCCTGTGATGGCGTGAAAGACAAAGGAAAGTATTTAGCCACGAAGCATCTGTGTGAGGGCAGGACTTGACAGAACGAAGACTCCCAAAGGATAGTGACTCAGATTATATAACATGTATCTCGTGATTATAATTTTTGTCCCTTAAAAAAGTCTTTCTTACTCCTTTTTCTGGAAGAAAAGGCAAGATAAATAATCGAGTACAATAATCTTTCTAGAATAACCATAACATGTTTTCTTTGGACCTTGTTCATGTTCTTACTGAGCACTCATGTCAGTAAACTGAGAAACAAAGACTTTTCTCATATACACACACATGCACACACGCAGAGTGTGCCCAGAAATAAACCCACACAGGTACAGTCAACTAATCGTTGACAAGGGTGCTAGGAGTACACAATGGGGAAAGGATAGTTTCTTCAACAAATGCTGTTGGGGAAACTGGATCTCCATATGCAAAGAATGAATTTGAACCTTATCTTGCACCATTCACAAAAGTTAACTCAAAATGGATTAAACCTTATGTTTAAGACATGAAACAATAAAGCCGTTAGAAGACAGCAAAAGGAAAAATTTCTTCACGTTGGTCTTGGCAGTGATATTTTGGGTATAACACCAAAAGTACAGGCAGCAAAAGCAAAAATAAACAAGTACGGCTACATCAAGCTAAAATGCATCTGTGCAGCAAAGAAGACAATCAGCAAAATAAAAAGACAACCTATGGAAAGGGAGAAAATATTTGCATATTTGCACATATCTGATAAGAGGTTAACATCTAAAACAGATAAGGAACCTATATGGCTCAGTAGCAAAAAAAAAAAAGGGGGGGGGCAAAGTACCTGAAGGGATGTTTTTCCAAAGAAGATAAACAAATGACCAACAAATACATGAAAATGTACTCAACATTGCCAATCATCAGGGAAATGCAAATCTAAATCACAATGAGATATCACCTCAAACCTGTTAAGATGGCTATTAATAAAAAGAAGTAACAGATGTTGGTGAGAGTATGGAGAAAACGGACACGTTGCATTCTGTTGGTGGGAATGTAAATTGGTACAGCCACTATGGAAAACAGTATGCAAATTTCTCAAAAACTTAGAAGTAGGACTACCATATTATTCAGAAATCCCACTTTTGGGTATATATCAGAAGGAAATGAAATCACTATTGAGGGATATCTGTACTTCTGTGTTCATTGTAGGATTATTTACAATAGCCAAGACATGGAAACAACTAAGCATCTGTCAGTGGATAAAGAAAATGTTTCTTTTTTTTTTTTAAGATTTTATTTATTTGACAGAGAGAAACAGCCAGCGAGAGAGGGAACACAAGCAGGGGGAGTGGGACAGGAGGAAGCAGGCTTCCAGCAGAGGAGCCTGATGTGGGGCTCAATCCCAGAACGCTGGGATCACGCCCTGAGCCAAAGGCAGATGCTTAACGACTGAACCACCCAGGCGCCCCAAAAAAATGTTTCTTAAATACACACACACACACACACACACACACACACACACACACACACACAATCCAGCCATAAGAAAGAAAGAAACCCTGCCATGTGTGACAATGTGGTCAACCTGGGGGGCATTACACTGCGTGAAATAAGCCAGACACAAAAAGACAATACCGCATGATCTCACTTATATGTGGAATCTTTTTAAAAAGTCAAAGTCATAGAACCAAAAAATAGAAGAGTGGTCATCAAGGGTTGGAGGGGTCAGAAAAATTGGGAGAAATGGGTCAAAGGGTACAAACTTTTAGTTATAAGATGATGAATAAGTTCTGAGGCTCTAATGTATAACCTGATAACTGTAGTTAATAACACTGTATTGTCAACTTGAAATTTGTTAAGAGAGGGGATCTTAAGTGTTCTCACCACATATACACAAATGGTAACTATGTGAGGTGATGGGTGTGTTAATTAACTTGATTGTAGTAATCATTTCACAATGTATATGCCTATCAAATCATCATGTGGTACACCTTTTTTAAAAGCACATTGTATAACATATAAATTCTTATTTTCCAATCGTACCTCAATAATGCTAGAAAAAAATATGTTTACTATATGATCTGAAAAGTGCTACAAAAATGCTAGAAAGTCAGAGAAAATCATGAAAAAAAAAAGACCAATCACTATAACTATTCAAACGATATTTTTTCCCATGGAAGAATCATTCCACTTCCTTCGGAAGTTGCTATTCCTTCTCTTTGAGGAAAATGAGAAACTTCTGATGTCTTGGAGATAAAGAGCTACTATGTATTGAGCGCCAACTTTATACTTAGCATTTTATATACTTCACTTAATCTTTACATCTATTGTGTGATATTATCCTCATTTTATAGGGGAGGAAATAGAGACTCAGGAAATGAGTTTCTTGATTCAGGGTATCTGATTAGTAAGTGTTAGAGGCAAGATTCACAAGATTGTCTCGCTTGACCTTTGTTCATGTTCCTGCAGGCCAAGTACCACAGAAGCCCGTCAGGGTAATGGCTACCCCTAAATCCTTGGGAGCAGGGCGCTTGGATGGCTCAGTCAGTTAAGCGTTGGACTCTTGATTTCAGCTCAGGTCATGATCTCAGGGTGGTGAGTTCAAGCCTCACGTTGGGCTCCGCACTTGGCGCAGACACAGCTTGAGATTCTCTCTCTCCCTCTCCTCACTGCCCCTCCCCATACGTGCGCTCTCTCTCACTTTCAAAACAAATAAATAAAATCTTTTTTTTTTTTTAAGATTTTTATTTATTTATTTGACAGAGAGAGAGACAGCCAGCGAGACAGGGAACACAAGGAGGGGGAGTGGGAGAGGAAGAAGCAGGCTCCCAGTGGAGGAGCCTGATGTGGGGCTCGATCCCAGGACCCTGGGATCACGCCCTGAGCTGAAGGCAGACGCTTAACGACTGAGCCACCCAGGCGCCCCCAAATAAATAAAATCTTCAAAAAGATCATTCAGTCTATGAATAATGAAAGTAAAGCCAAGAGAATGGCTTGCTAGAATATAATTATAATTTGATGCTTATTAATATATCATACAGCGTTTTCCTAATGCTGTTGAAAATGATGAAAGGTAGAGTTCACATCCTTGTATGCTTTCCTGTGGCCTTACACATTTATTCTGGAGCCCTTCCAGGACCAGCCCTAAAGCTCGTATGTTCGTGACGTTGCTGAGGAGTCTGGCAAGGCCAGCGCTCAGGAGCAGGCTGTCCCCTTGGACCTGTTCTCCCTGGCTTTTGACTTTCCTGCCCCCACTTCCGTTTTCTCCGTGATACATGCTCGGCTTGGAACAGAGCACTTCACTTTTTCCACTTTCTGTTTCTAAATTGTAAAAGAGAGTGAAAATTATCTTTAAAATTTCTGTGGCTCTAACATTTGGTTAATTATAACTTAAAGTTCTTTTTTTATTTTTGGTAAGACAGGAGTTTATGTATTAATTTGGCTGAATAACCAGTTATTTTGAAAGTTATTAGTGAAGTTCTAGCAGTCATGGAGCAAATATTGGTTGGCTCCAACTCAAACTGGTTGTTCATTTCATATAAAAAGAGTGGTTATTCAAGAATATAAACTGTTTATTATTTAAAAGCCACCTTCTGATAACTATCAACTACATAATATTGTGTTAAATTTAAACCATTTTTGTTAAGCCCATAGAGGTTTAACTGAATACAAATATACTTTTTCAAGATTAAAGACAGCACTCTCTAAACTGCAATATTATTTCATCTAAATGTAAAACCGGGGCAGTTAAGAAAAATTATATGAGAATACTTTCATGTAAGGTGTGTGTTTGCTTTTCCTCCTTTTTGTTGTTGTTGTATTTGTGTCGTCCTCATCAGTGGAAACAAAATATCAATAACATCTTATACCTGTTCAACCTTTTAAGACTTTAGGGTGTGCAGAACCCTTCCATATGCACTGGAGTTACGTCTTACATGGCCATTGGGTTCTGAGGTCATTTTTACAAGGTGAAAATCACATGTGGATAAAATTACCTGTGAAAGTCCTTCAGCCCATAAGGAATCACATGTATCATTTTATATATTTAAAATATACGTATGTACAAAGGTAATTTTTTTAGTGTAAAATATACAATAAACAATAGAATAAAAATTCAGTTCTCAAAGTATTAATTACATGAAAGGGCACATAGTTATGTATTTTAATTTTGTAGGAGAATGCACATTATTTGTATAACAAATACAAACATAATCCTGTTCCCCCGGGTGGATTTCACGACATCCCTTGTGAGCTACAGATTATTGTGTCCCTAGATGGTGGGAAAAGAGGCTGGAGTAGTTTTGAAACTTGCCTAAAGTCTCAAAGCTAATAAGTGACAAAGCTACAATTCACATCTTTAAAACTTAGGGTCCAGTTGTGTTTCTACTGCCTCATAATTGGCTCTGTGTTTATTTTACTTTCCTGCTGAAATATGTAAACTCTTGTTCAACTTCATGGAATTCTGCAGGGTTGTTTTTTTTTTTTCACTACCATTAATTTTCCCAAACAGAATTCTCTTCTTTGAATTGTCCACTTTGCTGATAATTCTGAATGAGAAAAAGTGGGGGGAAAATAAAATGCTATTATATTTGATATGAAAAATCCGTTCACTAGATTTAATCGGACTCACCCATGAATCGCTATTCTAAATTTGCTATTAGACTACTTTAAATATGTGAGACTTTGTTGGGAAGAAGTTTTATCAGTTCTGTCTACACTTCTGAAGAGGGAGAGGGTAAAGTACATATTTAACTGCAAATAGGGAGGTCATTATTTCCCCTTGTTGGCTCTGGCCCAAAATGAAGTTTAAAATTTTCAAGAGAATTTGGATCAGCTAATATTACTAATGGTGATTGATCTCTTGATTCTTGCCTGTTGATACATGAAGGCTCCTTTCAAGGGAAGCTTTGTGTTTTAGCTCTATACTGGGTCCCGTACAATGGCATTTGTTTTTCTGGTCATTCGCTTGCTTCTATTGCTACTTCTCTTTCAAATAACAGCAGTTTGTATGCTTTGGGGGTGCACATTCTACTTAAAGAGATGTCTCATGAGGACAGCCAGTTTTGGTCGGCCAAAGACCAAGACACAGGGTTACAAACCTTGACCTCAGTTCTTACCCAATTAATAGTCTGGATGTGCAACTAGATATAGTCACGCCCTAACTTCCTTAGCCATATCTTCTAGCTATGTAGGAAATAGCATAATAATAGATTTGAACATGTAGAATGAATAAATAATGCAGCTGTGAATGTATTAATGTGGAAGTTATAAGTACATCCATTAATTGACTATGGAAATCAAGAAATTGTGTTTATGAAATTTTTCCCGTTCCAAAGATTGCATATTGCTTTTCCAAAGCAGAGAGAACCACCTGCTAGAGGTAAGCCCGTACCGCCCTCTCAGCTCCTTCTCTTTTCAAATGTTATCTTTCTACATACGGAGCCACCTAGGTGGTGTTAGACTTGATATTTGTCTCAACTCATCATTTTTTAGAAGAGAAGCTGACGCCTCCCAATGACTTCCCCCGGAACATACAGAGCCGGGACTAGAATGAAATCTTTATTAATTCACTGAATCATGAAGCAGTATTAAGAACCTACTGCATGTGCTCTTTCCCCCACACTGCTCCTACAACAATCACGTGGGAGGAGAGTTTTGTTGGAAATGTGAAATAATTAGTAAATGCTATAATAGAGTGTAGTGTGTGAGAGATTTCAGGTCTTGGTCAATGTAGGAGATTGTGATTCCCAGGAAGAATTTGCAGGAGTTGCCTTCCAAGCTGCCAAGCTGAGGTGAGCAAGGATAGATGGCAGGCAAGGAGATCTGGGCCAAGTAAACCTGCACTGTCTCACCATGTGTTTTCTTTGGAAGAAAAAATACATTTTCCCAAAAAAGTAGGCAATTAAAGGAAAAAGAGAAAAGCGTACCATGAGGTACAGGAATTATAGATTGTGTTCTCTGAGGGCTGGCTTTGCGGCCATCTGACCTGTGCGGTTGCACGGGTCCAGCATATAGAGGGGATCCCCATAAGTGATTTAATAACTCTGCAGTCACCATTTTGGAAATCTTCAAAATTTCTCAACAAGAGGCCCAAGACTTCCACTTTTCACTAGGCTGAGTTAATGAGGTCTTCTGTGCTCCTACTTTTCTTTGCAAGGGCTGTTCTTCCTCCCTCCTTCACAACTCTATTTTCTCACCCTCTCCCCATCTCTTTCCACATAGACCCCACTGCCAGAGCCTGTTGCTTGTACCTGAACTCACCCTTGATGTGGATGTGGTTTGTGTAATAAATCCTCCCTCTGAAATTCAACTTCTGGTTGAATTTGGAACAATAGAATGAATACAGCTTGTTTTTCTATTTAATAATATTTTGGGGACATGTGTTTATACCAGTAAGTATGACTGCCCTGTTACTTTTTTATACCAGTAATATCTATGTGTAGCCCGGATGCTATCCCTCTAACTGGGGGCTCCCTGTCCCCTAGAGATCTGGTTAACTTGGTCCAAACACCGATTGCACGGTCCTGTCAGACAAATCCCATGTTTTCTGCTAGGTCCTATACTTACTTCTTCAAGATCTTCATCCTCATATTATGTCTTTGTGCTACGTTCAGGATGAGGCTCACAAGAGGTCCAGTAATATATGTTTTGTGATTTGTGTGTACATTTTATGAAGATTTGAGGAGACTGGGACTGAGGGCAGAAGTTCGTGACAGGGTATGGGCAGTTGTCTGCAACCCAGCTGATCTCGTGTTCTCTCTCTCGCCTCCCTTTCTCCGAAGTAACAAGTGAAGCTTTGCTCTTATTTTACATCAAAATTTTCATCAGTATCAGGACCCTTTTAAGGTCCTACATTTTCCCTGAAGCACTTTCTCAATTAAATATGGTTCCCATTCTAAGACAAACATTGGTTAAAAACTTTTTATAATAGTTTAAATTGTTAGCAGTGGTTTTCCCAGAAAGGTGAAAATGCAGAGACATTTTCCTGATGGTTTACATTTTATGATTTTTGGAATTTTTATACCAAAGATAAAGTGGCATCACAATGATCTACATTTTTCAAACTGGTCATGAGTATGTGTTCCAGATATTACTGCCTCAGTCTAGGGTCCTTTGTTTTCTTTTGATTTTTTTTCTCTTCTAAAAATATTTGTTTGTTATAAAAGAAGCTCTTTTTTTTTGGGTCACAAAGAAACATATTTTTAAATTTAGTTTCATTTTCATTACTGAAATATAGTTGACATACAATGTTATATTAGTTTCAGGTATACAACATAGTGATTCCACAATTCTGTATATTATTCAGCGCTCACCACGATAAGTGTAGTTACCATCTGTCGTCATACAACATTATTACAATATTATTGACTATATTCCCTATGCTGTACTTTCATCTCTGTGACTTGCTGATTTTATACCTTATTTATTTTATAAACTTATTTATATTCTCTTAAGAAAAGTGTGAATGAATTTCTGCATTTTTCAACATTAGAAACTTGGTGAAAAAAATATATTAAAGTTCAAAACAATATTAGAAAACGCTTAACCCATCAGTTCCCATCATAACATGTATATTCATTAAATATATTTCATAAATGCTCTATTTTGAAGAGATGCTTTCATGAGCTGACAGTATATTTTCAATTTACTAATCACCTTTGCACCAATTTATTTACATCCCATTGATATATACTACTTAATTACAAATATGCATTTGATAATGTATGGGTTTGATCTCATTATGCAAATAACTCCCCCAGTGCAGTTGCTTAGGAAAGTCAGGCAGTCTGGTGAGAGTCAGGAAAAATGATTTACATACTGTACTGCCTTAACCAGTATTTCACGCATAACCAGTCATTTCCCTCTCTTAATTGGAAACTAGCCAATTAGCCTATATATAATTAGTTTGCATATCAAGCAAATGAACTATTGAATGAAAACAGCATATGACATAGTACCAATTAAGGGTCAAGCTGCTGGAGTAAGCAAGTTCATAACCAGCTCCCCACAACTCCAAATAAAAAGGAGAAATTAAATATTTTTTAAAATACTTAAAAATATGCAATAACCTTACACCATATCTGAAAATTAAAATAGACCATAGGCCTAAAATTACAAAACTTAAAAAAAAAAGAGAGAAAATCATGGGTTAATCAAAGATTTCATATGTACAACACCAAAAGCACAATCCACAAAAGAAAAAGTTGAAAAATTGACTTTGTTAAAATTTTGAAATTCTGATCTTTGAAAGACATCATTAAGAGAATAACAAGACAAGACATAGAGGGGGAGAAAATATTTGCAGATCATGTAGTTGACAGTGGACTAGCATCTAGACTATATAAAGAACTCTAAAATCCCAATAATAAGAAAACAAACAATCTAATCTTTAAATAATGGGCAAAAGATTTGAACACTTTACCAAAAACCAAAAAAAGTATACAGAATACAAATTAGCGTAAGAAAAAATGCTCAACATCATTAGTCTTTGGAAAATGCAAACTAAAACCACAACAAACTACCACTACACACCCATCAAGGATGCCTAAAATTAAAATGCATCACTTATCTGTGGCAAGACCCTTCAAGTTTATCATAAGTAGTGTACTGCAAGAAAGTTAAACTTCTAGAATTTTGCTACTCACATGAGACAAAAGCAAAATCTCTAACCCAGAGTTCTTAACCTGAGATCTAAATACTCCTACAGGTTAACTGACTAGGCTTTGAGGGGCCTTATAAACTTCCTGAAGTTATCGATAAAATGGTCAAGTGCATATCTGCGTAGTATTTCTTGGGGAAAGGAAACAGGGACATTATTAAGTTTTCGATGAGGTCATTTAACAAACACAGCAGCAAGGACAAAAAGGGTTAAGAATCCACTCTCTCCAGTAGCCTAATGAGGCCAAACAACACAGAGAGTGAGTGAGGCAGCTCTGCATCCATGGGATCAGGAGAGGTGTTGGAGGTGTTGATAAAAATACCATCTTTGAAATTGAGAAACTTTTGATAAGTGAATTGACGATTGAAAAATTATAAAGCACGTGAGGAAATCCTTTCCATGTGAGACAGTCAAAAGATTCATATATAAGAAGAATTCACAAATGACAAAATACAGATAAGACAGCATTCTGCATTTAAAATAAGTATGCTTAAAGTTCTCAAAAATATAGAAGTGAAGAGCATCCTGGAGATAAGAACATAAAGTTATCAAACGAGAGCAGGAGTATATGAAAACAGACCAACTATAAATTACAGAAATGAAAACACAGTTACTGGAAGTTGAAAGGATTTTGATATATGAAACAAAGAGTAAACTAGACATTGAAAAATAAAAGGAATCAGTAGAAAGAGAACAGAAGGCAGTCCCCAGAATACAACACAGGAGGAGAAAGGGGTGAAAGATGCGAGGGATACCCCTACCCCCACCGAAAGCAGTTTGACCAGTTGGTGATTTATAACTGACATTCCACAGCTTACCTCCTGTGTGTAGAGCAGTGGACTAAATAATTGAGTAGGAGCAAGAAAGGAAAATAAGCAGAAATACAGCTGCGATCCTCTGCAGTGTGACTTGATCATCACTAACTCTGAGGAGGAACATCTATTCTTTGTCCTGGATTTATTACCCGTCAAAGAGAGCTATGCCGGACCCAGCCTAGAACTGTCTATCTTTGAGAACCTCCTAACTTTTATATCTGTTGCTCTGTCCCTAGAATTGGCTGATTGGTGTGGAAAATGTAAAATAAACACTCTCCTTTCACCTTTGCTAAGTAGAAGGGACACCACCCCAGGGATAAAAGGATATTTTAAAAATAAACCCAGGATAATTGTTTTTATAAACCCAGGAGAGAGAATAATTTTATGATTTTAGCAGTTAAAAGATGGAAAACCAACTCTTTATCCATGTGGGGAGAAAAAAAGCATGATGATAACCTCCCCTGATTTATTTTGAAACCCACCAAGAAATTGAACATTTTTTTTTTCATGTGCAGACAATTGGAGATAAAGCATCAAGCTGCTGGTCGGTTGCCCCTTGAAATGCATTTGAGCCTCTGTGGGATGACAAGAAGACTGGTGTCCGGGGAGGGATTGTTATCTATTTGCAAGTCCACTGTCAGATACCTGAAACCTTTGAAACTGGGAGTGTTTTCAGATGCAGAGTTTGTCATTAATAAGAAGGTAAAACGGGCATATGGCAGACACCTTCTTCCAGATCTGGGATAGCACCCCAAATTAAACACATTCATATTTCTGCTAAGAACTATATAAATAATTCGCACTGAATGGGATAAATAAAGATTCTAAACAGCTTCGTGTCTATTCAGATCTGATTTTGCTGCCAAGAGAGCTCAGATCGGATATTGCCACCAAATGAGTTCTGAAAAACTTCTGATTTTCAAAATTGTGATAAAGAATTGTGAACCTATATTACCTTCAGGGAACTGGGGTTCCGGGTGAAGAGAGTTCACACATTTTTCAGTTTGAGCAACATTAGTGAAATTCCTGAAATAGAGTATCAATTCCCTTCTTATCCTAAAATAGGCTCTCAGTGTATTCTAGATCGGCTTTAGTGGAAGAAAGTCAACCAATAGTTTAATGATGCTATTTTTTGTCTTCTTTATTATTACTGTTATTATCTAGCCATGAATCACATGTTAGTTCTATTCTGACTGGTTTCTATCGAATAGCATAAAACAAAAATTAAATGTTGGTATCAACCTGCTTTTTCCATAAGGCTACAGATTCCGTTGTGCATAGTATTTGATGTGTGCTTTTCTGACTTGCTTCCCATGTTGGTTTTCCTTTACTAGATGAGGTGGGGGTGGGAGGACACATCAAGAGCCCATCCCATCCTGATTCTGCTGGATCCTCATCACGTACTCCTCTGGGCACAGCAAAGTGTCGGACAAACACAGCTGTGGCACAAATATGCTCCTCAGCTCCTAGTTGATAAGGTAGTGTGAGAACCCCAGCCAGACTCCCCTCAAACCAGTCCTCTCTGCAATGGGATTATCTTCCATAGCCCAAGCATTTCTCTCCAAGAAGAGCATAAAATCAAGTCCTTCTCATTGGCTAAGTTTTGAGAAATCTCTTTGTGGCATGTCTTAGGTCCTAAATAAACTTAAATTGCCTTGCATTGTGCAAGCCTTAAATTCCAAATCCCTTGTGGCAGAGAACACGCATCTCTTCTAGCCAGGCGTCGTGCTAACAGAGGGGCATGACCCTTCGGTACTTGGCGGTTTGTGACAAATCCCATTGGGTTACACATAATAACACAAGTTTATTTTTATCGTGAACTTTTTTCATTGTATTATCTTTATATATTTTTTTGCCTTACTGGTTGAAGGTCTTAGAGTAAGCGGATTATGAACTCTGCTCCGAATGACTCTTCCCCAAAATGAATTATTAATGTTTTAAATACCAGATACATTTAAAAGGGTTTTCCTCACATTTACATTTTTCTTGATAAAACATGGATAAGTTAACTTAGTGTCTTTATTGTATTAACTCTTACGGGAAATGACACACAGAAGAGTAAAACATTGTTATTTCCCTCAGGGGAAATTCAATCTAGAGGGGCAAAGACGCGGAAGTAGTCGTTATAATGTTTCTACTTACAGGCTAGAATGGCAGGGCTAGAAGGGTGGAATTTGTCCTAAGGGATAGAAGGGAAGGAAGGGCATTAGGGGCAGGAGGAAGAGTGTGGGCAAAGCACAGAGGCATGGCAGTGCAACAGGACGGCAGCCGTGCTGGAACATGGAGGTGGGAAGGCTGCTCATGAGCTTGAAGCTGAGATGAAGAATAAAGGAATCAACTGAACAGCTGCACAAGTGTGACCCTAAGCAGTCCACGGTCGTACTGTTAGAAACTAGCAATTTCACTGTGATTGTCTCTCAGACTTGCAAATAAGCTAAGAGCGGATGAAAACGCTTTGGGTTGAGCCAAGTATCTTTAGTGACCTCCATCAACAAATAAGCACATGGTTAACCAAGTCTGGGAAGTAGGAAGCACGTGCAGCTTATGACTTTAACTGATAACTGAATAGCATTGTGATTATGGGTGAAAGACTCCTGAGCCAGGCTGCTTGGGTTCAAGCCCTGGCCCCCAAACGTATTTACTGCGGGACCAAAGATACGTACTGATCTTTTTTGTATATCGGTGAGTTCATCTGTAAAATGAGAACAGTAAATAAAACTTTCTCAGGGTTAAAACATGTAAGGTACTTAGAACTGTGCCTGGTATACAGGAAGCATGAGAAGGGGAGAGAGGTGGAAGGAGGGAAAAGGCGAGGTAAAATCCAATGACTTATTTAAGAAAAAAATTAAATATTATTCCCTGTGAGTGATCAGATAGGTGGGTCTAGAGGGATTACTTAGTCTTTTCCCAAGTAATAGCTGAGATCTGCCCATGCCGTAGCGATAGCGTCCCGGCTGCCCAGGAGCTGTGGAGCCAGCCAGCAAAAGCTCAGAGAGCCCGCGGTGACCTGCTCCAAACTCCTGGAGCAACGCACTTCCTGCATCTCGGCGAGTCTGCCCCTGCCCCATTGGTATTCTTAGTCTGGCAAGTTTTAAAGATTTTCCTTGAAAACTTTAAAGGAAAAGAAAGAAAAGAAAGGAACTACGCATGCCCATAGTGGTTGGGTTGTGTTGTGTTGTGTTGTGTTGTGTTGTGTTGTGTTGTGTTTTAGAGCCAGAAGGCCCAGGAGTGGAATTGCCCTCATTTTACACAGGATAATACTGGGGTGGAAGGACTTGGGCGCTTCTGACCCAGCTGGTGAGGAGGAGATTTGGAAATGTGTCTTTCCCAAATGTTTTTGCTCCTATTTATGTCAGTGTTCTATTGAGTCAAATGGAAAGTTAAGCTCTTATTAACTTGGGACAAGCCATTGTTCTATAATCTTTGATGTTTTTAACTCACATAATGAAAAGGAAGTGGAAACAGCATATTAAAATGAAAATATGATTCATTGTTTTGGGCTTCAGTGATCTTTAACTGCTTCCCTTCTGGAGTCGGTGCAATTCTGTTGTACGGACATAATACTTCGGGTCAGAAATCAGGGTTTGATTCCAGGAGCTGCTAATTATTCATCTGGCCTTGTACAGGCTACTCAACTTCTTAATTAATAGGTGTAATGATATCTACCTCTGAGGACTTTGTGAAGATTAATCAGTTAATTAGAGGAAATAACGAACGTGAAATCCACGGAACATAATAGGGATTCAGTAAATGCAAGTCTCCACCCATGCCTGTTCTTTCCTAAGAGACAAAGTTTTAATGAGGACACCACTTAATTTTAACAGGCATACAATCGTTTCTTTCTTAATCATTTCCTCCTAAGTCAAAAGCTGACACAGAGCTCGTTTTCCCTCTCTGGATCTGCTTCCTAATTTGTGAAGTGAGGGGGTTGGATTATGTTTCACCTTCAGTGTCCTTCAGTACCTGGGCGTCTATGGCTTCTTCCTAGCTTTCCTTTGTGTAGGAAAATCCGGTTTAGCCTGGCCATCTAATCCCCCCTTTTGCTGAGAGAGTGAGTTGAAAGGCTTGTGGGTGAGTGGAGGGAAAAGGTCTCACAATCTCTCCTCTACAAAAGCATATTTTTCCATTTTTGTTAGCTGTGAAGAACTATAGAATCATACGATTTATTATTATTATTATTATTATTAACACTGTTATTGTTTTGTCACTCTCACTATTCAGCTTCCTCCCTCTCCTATGTACTTCATAGTAGGAGAAACATGCAGCTAGGTCCTTCGGAAATTAGATGTGTGCGTATACATTCCTACTAATTAGATTCATCGTGGTTTATGTTCCATCGCAGCTCTACTTGGCCCTGTATCCTCAGTCTCATGCTCTCCCTTCTGCCCGGAGTGGCAGTATTGAGGGCTCATGCTCTGCCTGTGGTCAGAAATTCCGGCTGCTGTGGCTACCACCACCATAGGTCTGGGAGCCCCCTGAGAACTTGTGACTGACAAGGAAAATGCCCTGTACTGAGACACTGGCTGGGTCGCACAAGAGAAGGATCTGCCTTCTCCAGTGGTCACCTGCAGTGGCTGAGGGACCAAACGTAGAAGTTCGGAGGTGTTGTCACCCAATGGGAGAGAGGAAGGAGCCAGGAGATCCAGGGCTCTGTCTTCCTCCCCTCTCTCGATCCGCATGGACAGTTCTGAGCTGCAGCTCTTTCACACCATCTCTCTATAGGTCCTATAAAAATTGAGCAGCCAGTTATGTTTGGTGATTGATGTTGTCACCTTGGTAATGTACACCTTTGTGTTTGATCTCTGTCACAGACTGTGCTCCGTGGGGAGCAGTCTCTATGACAAAGTATGGTGCGCTGCGTCAGGGAAAACTTTTGGGATCAATGCCTAGAGAAGGGAAGGGAGAAGCAGTTTGAGCAGAAAAAGAAGCTTGGTTGTGTCTGGTCTCGATGAAGACATCAGCCACACCTACAGACACCTTTGAAGCTTTGATGGCCCTCTAGAATTATCCCAAGTTGGTGCAAGGGGACTGGGCACTCTTCCTCCTGCATCAGCCAGTTTTTGGGTGGAGGCTGTCCTGGGGAGGCAGCATGAGCTTGAGAGAAGCGAATGCTGAAGAAGGTTGACAGCTGAGGGCTGTCTTCGGATGCCAGTCCCAGCATAGTACTTTTAGTACCATAGGGTCAGTTAATTTGTGTGGCCCAAATAATAGGCTTGTTGCCTGTACCAGCTGGAGAGCTCTTTCCTATTCTAGGCCCCACTCAGAGCTGAAAGCCTCTCACACATACAGGTCAGAGCAGTATTCCCAACTATGGAATATGCTACCCTAGGATCTGAGGAGGTTTATTAGACATGGTGATTCTTGTTTTGCAGTGGGACATGAAAGATACAATTATTTCCTTTTTATTTGGAGGAGATGTCCTAGACCACTGGACACCTAAAGTACCACTGATGTGATAGGCCCTTGAGCCTTTGTAAGAGGTATCTCCCACCTGCTAGGGCATTTGTGTCTTACCAAAGCCTGCAAAATATTTACCACTCCTCACTCTTACGGCCCAATTGGCATGACATTCTCAATACAACGGGCCAGTATAATGTTCCTGAAGTGAGAGCCAGGTGCCATATCACAGCATCCACTAAATTTTTCTTCCTTCTCTCCCTCATTGCCTTCTTTCCGTTACTCTTAATTTCCTGGGATACACCCCTAATAAAGTACTAGCTTGTAAGCTTTTGCCTCAGGCTCTGTTTTCTAGAGAACCTGGGCCAAAAGACCAGAGAGTTATATATGTTTGTTTTGGCTTCTATTTCATAGCCCTAAGTGGATCTACTCCAGAATGGAACTCTCTACTGTAAAAGGAATGTGTAGAATTAATACCACACACACACGCGCGCGCGCGCGCACACACACACACACACACAGGACAAGATGGATTAAGAGGCAGGACACTTCTAGTGGAGCTCAGCTATTGACTTGTGAATATTAGGAATGCAGTTTGGACTCTCAGGTTTCATTTCTAACTTAATATAGTGGCCATAATAATATCTGATGTTCCTAGCCCCATACTGATGTCAAGAGTCTGAAAGAATGTAATGTAGGTCAGAGCACTTTGCAGATATCACAAGATCTCTAGTAACAAATTCTCATCCTTCCCTATCATATTCTCTAGAAAATGTACTGAACAATGCAGCAGCGATGCCATCCTTTAAGAATCATTACTAGGGCATGTGACGCGCAATCCCTTACAAATGTAGTCATACTCGAACACTGGGAAGCTACCAGCTCAAAAGTTTCTTTGTCCCCTGACGTATTTCCTGATGCTCCGCCTGCTGGAGAGGAGGTTCTTCTGCCTCAAAGACTTTAATCTTTAAGTGAAAGTAACAGAGTCATAGTATTACCCAACTCCAGGCACCATGACCAGTTGAATCTCTAAATGGGCTTCCTGGGGTTATGCTCTGTCATGGCATTGTTGATAAGTATCTGAGGGCAAGATAGGCACCTTCTCTGTGGGGAGAAGAGCAGAATGGTAGGGGAGACATTGGGAGTCAGGCCAATGAAAAAGGGAACTGTAGTGTGGTCTCCCCCAAGGACCACAAGAGTAACACACTATGGGGCACCTGGGTGGCTCAGTTGGTTAAGTATCTGACTCTTGATAACAACTCAGGTCATGATCTCAGGGTCATGGGATGGAGCCCTGCATCAGGCTCTGCACTCAGCAGGGAGTCTGCTGGAGATTCTCTCTCTCCCTCTGCTCCTCCCCTCTGCTCTCTCTCTCAAATAAATAAATCTTTAAAAAAAAAATAGTAACACACTGCATGCCATAGGATAACTAACACCAGAGCTGTATCACTTTTGCCTGTGATCCCTTGCTATTCTACTTTCCCTCCCCTCTCCTTCCCTCTGAAATCATTAATGGCTTCCCTCAGTGGGATTTGTACAAGTTTCTCTTTTGACCTATGTATGAAAGGGTGATGTTCATAATTATTAAAATAAAATTTTTCGTCCCTTAACTTAAGCCTTACAATTAAAAAGGCTTTCATTCTGACTACGAAAGAGAAATTAGAACATGACCCACTCTCACTTAATTAGCCCCCTCTTTTTCTGCCAAGATTTAATTCTGCAAGTCTTTTGAAATGCAACATGTTAGCAATGAAATAACACAGAATCCTCAAGCACTCTCAGGGGAGGGATGGGTAAAAGCCTTTTCTAAAAAGCAGAAAGTAATGAGAAAATAATTAAAGGAAACATCTCTGACATATTAAGACTAAAGCAAACCATATGCTGTGACAGAAAATTATTTCCTGTAGCCCTAGATGAAGGCCAAATGGGGAGGTTCTCCTCTCTCTTTTTGGAGATGATGCTTTGGCTAGCCCCTCTTGGAATCATGGGGCCTTATTCCCTCTACCTCCAGGTCTCTGGGTGGCTATCCTGTCCCTCAGAATCTTCCACTGAGCCTGCCACAGAACCAGCAGCAATTACTGGAATGTTGGGCAATGACCTACTTTCTAGTTTTGTGAACCAGTAATATTAATTTAGTGCTCTCTTTTCCAAAGCACCAACTTCATTGATTTTTCAACAGATCAATGCCAGCCACCCTAGCCCAAGGCAACATTAAACATCCCTAAGCAATTCTGCTGTGGTGAACTGAATTGCATAGACAACTAAACATCTACAGTGTATTCTTTATTGGATATATGCATTCAGTCTGAAATAAAATATTTGCAGGCAAATCCACAAAGTTACAATGGGCCACTTCCAATATATCAATTGAAAGGAAATGGCAAGATGCCAAGAAGCCAGGCTGGGTCTTGTCAGTGCTAGCTGATAGTTGGCTGCAAATTTGAGGTAATTTGAAGAACACCCAAATATTAATTCTGTACAAAATAGAGAATCATAAAGTGTCACAGATGGAAGGGTCCATACAAATGGTCTACTTCAGTGATCTTCAACTGTTAGGCAAGCTGTAGGACTGGGGGTGGGCACTGTTCATCAGAATTAGAAGGGAGCTTTTTCAAAATATGTACACAGATTGTGTAGAAACTCCTGACTCAACCTGAGGGTATATTAAGTCCGGGAGTATTATGAGATGGTTTCACAAATACTGTAAAATTCTGATAAATGACTCCCCACTTCCCTAGAGAACCCGCCATTCTATAGAAAAAGAAATTGAGTCCTAAAGAGGTACGCTTTAGCAAAAACCACATAGGTAATAAAATGTACATCTGAGACCACCTACACAGATATTCTGATTCCAAATCCCGAACACTATAAATTTACTTCATTCTTTTTAGAATATGATTAATCTGTTATTAAATTTAGAGATGACATGCTTTAATCTTTTGTATTCCTTCACCTCAGGGCCTGGCTGAACTCCTTACAAGTGGTATAAATTGACTATCTGTTAATTTGAAAACGTAGATCATAAAGTTTCTTGAAATGTTAGGATTTTATATTACATATAAATCACCAGTGGCTTTCCTCAGTGAGATTTGTGCAAGTATCTCTTTTGACCTATTGTGAGAGTTATAGACGTATGAGTGGATTTCTTAAAAACAGTATACAGTTGGGCTTCCTTTTAATGCAATCTGATAATCCCGACCTTATAATTGGAGTAGTTAGACTATTTAAATTTCATGTAATAATCGGTATGGTTAGGGCTTAGGCATTCTATTTGAACTGTTTTTTTTTTTTCTTTCTTTTTTCTTTTTCTGCCTTTTGGGGAGAGCAGCAAGGAGATTAATGAAATAATTTATGTATAATTTTATTTTTCTCCATTGTCTTATTACCTATGTCTCTTTGCTATTGTTGTCATTGCTTTTTAGCGGTTACACTAGGGCTTATTTTCACTTTAGTCAGCCAATTATCTTTTAAAGCAAAACACTTAATTAGAAAAAAGTATTTTATGTTTACTCATATATTTTTAATTTCTAGTGTTTTTCATTTCTTTATGTGGACACGAATCTCCATCTGTTCTCATTCTTCTTCTACCTGAAGGAGTTCCTTTAATATTTCTATAGTGCAGACAATGGTGTGCTGGAGCCAACTCACATAGGCTTACAAAAACAAATTATGTGCATCTCTTCCCTACTCTATGCTCAGAGATGACTGGTTGGTAGCTTAAAATTGGCCATTGTAGGATTATTTAGAACATGGAAATCAGAATATGCAAAAAATCTGGAGTTTTTTTCCTGGAAAGCTATTTGATAAACATATACCATCACATAACTTAGAGCACAGCTGGTTGGCAATAAAGTCTGTCAGCTCTAACATGTCTGAAATCTTTATTTCATTCTAATTTTTCAAAAAAGTTCATGAGCACCGAAGGAAATAACATCACTGTACACCATATTCAAACTACTAAAAACTAATGATGAAAGGAAATCTTAAGAGTTCCCAAAGGGGAGAAAAAAGATATTACATAAAGAGGAGCAAATATGAGAATGGCAGTAGGCTTCTCCTCAGAAGCATTGTAAGTCAGAAGAAAATGGGGAGACATTTTTCAATGACTGAGAAAAGTAAATTCTCAATCTAGAATTCTATACCTAGCAAAAACTTCTTTCAAAAAGTGGAATAGACTTTTCAAATATACAAGAGCTGAGAAAGTATGTTAGTGTCTAAGGAGAATTCATAAATACCTGATGAGTTTGGGCAATTTAGGGACAGTCATCCAGAAGTCTGTTTGCAGGAGGGACTGAGACGTCTTTTGGTAGGAGAGGCATCTGGATCCAGATTAAGGGGCAGATTGGCCCGTTAATAAAGCAGTGGCCATGCGCGCAGGACCAGTACTGTTCTAAGTGCAGAGTCACTTCGATTTTGCACAAGGCCCAGTGCCTATGGGATTCGTATCTGAAGCCGGTGATGAAGACACAAGCCTAGCTGTAATTAAAAACTGAGACTTCTCTCACCACGTGGGCATCTTAGCATCTCCATTGTCTAAGAAGAAGGCTGGAACAGCGAAATGCAAAAATCCTGAACCTTCAAAGCCAGCTCCTGCAGAAGAGAGGGGCTTGGCAGCTGAGCTGGATGCCTCAGGAGCAGAGGATCTGTTAACTGCAGACCAAGCACAGGGAGACACAGGCAGACCTGGAACAGAAACCCAGCCAGCTCCAGCCGTTCTGACAGTACTTGGTGGCCAGAGGGTCTGCAGCAGGAAGCATGAGGCAGGAAATGACCTAATCCTTGAGGTCTGGTAAAGAAAACAAAGACCCAGCTGGGAGAGACTGAAATAGATGCACCTACTTTCAAGCCCAGGCCTTCAGAGAGAGTCAACTTGGCTACATCAAAACCTCAAATGAAGAAGGAAGGAAGATGGTGGAAGAGTAGGGTACCTGCGTTTCATCTGGCCCCTTGAATTCAGCTAGTTATCTATCAAATCATTCTGAACACCTGTGAATTCAACCTGAGATCTAAGAAAAGAATTGCTGCAATTCTACAAATAGAAAAGCAACCACTTTTTGCAAGATAGGAGGTGTGGAGATGTGAACCTGAGGGGATATATTGGAAGATAAACCTTGGCGGGAGGGAGGTTCTGTAAGCTGGCTGCCGGAAAGTGATATGGCAGCGGAATACAAAATCAGAATTTTAAAAAGTCCGCTCCTGTGAGGGACATCCCTGTCTGAAAGGCACTCAGGTGGCCAAGCGGGGCAGTATCCTAGGTGGTACAGTATGGTCACAGGATCCCCAGGGTCTCAGAAAGAGTGGGGTGCCTCAGTGTGGCAGCATTCCCGAGCATTGGAGCAGAGTAGCTGGCTACAATTAGTAAGCCCTGGAGTGACTTCTCAGCGAGGTGTTGCCGTAAATAGTGAACCACCCCACGACTGGGCTACCGCTCTCCAAGCAAGGGCGCAGCAAGTGACAACCGATGGGAGACCTCGCTCCTTCCCCCAGGCAGAGCGGGGCGGGTGCACACACAATCAGGCAACCATTCCCCCAGCAGGGGCCCAGCGAGCCACAGGACCACGGTGAAACCCCCCTCCCCCACTCACTGGGGGGATTTGTGCAGGTGTGCACCCCAGGTCTGTGGAGTTTGGTGCACACAAACGGAATTGACTGCTTTTCCCTGAGGGCGCACTAGAGTGAGGGCAGTGATCGTTCAGCTCCTGGGCTGGAGATCGGGGCCCTGCCATTTTTACTTTTTTCATCCTCTAAAGGTGCACAAAAAGCCTTCAGGGAACAAAAGCCACATAGAGCAACCCAAAGCAGCTTACACTGTGCCTGGCCCCCTAGTAAGGGGTGGTGCAACTCCGCTCAGGCAAAGACACCTGAGAATCAGCACAACAGGCCCCTCCCCCAGAAGACCAGCAGGAACATCAGGTGAATACCAAGTTTATGGATCACTCAGAACTGAAAAACTCCTGCACTAGGGGAAAATAGGATTTATAATTTGAGGTTTTTTCTCACGAGTTTTTAGTCCTTCAGTTTAAAATTTTCTTTTTATCTTTTTCCTTTTTTCTTATCAACTATTTTCTTATCTTAACTCTTTGTTTTTAAGTCTTTTTTAAATTTTCAATTTTATATTTACATTTTATAGATATATTTTTCATTTTTGGCTTCCTTTCACTGTATTCAATTTTATTTTTGTATGTAGATTAGTTTTTCTTTCTTTAAAATTTTGAGATTTAGTGTGTTCTAACAAACAGACCAAAATACACTCAGGACCAAGTGGATCACCCTGTTTTGTCCACCTGGGAGATTATATTCTCTCTTTTTTCTTTTCTTTTCTTGTTTGGTTTCTGGCCTCTTAGGATTTGTCTAGTGTGTATTTCTCTGGGGTCATGGTTGATATTTTTGATTTTGTTCTCTTATTCACCTGTTCTTCTCTGGACAAAATGACTAGAAGGAGAAATTCACAGCAAAAGAAAGAATCAGAGGCAATACTCTCTGCCATAGAACTAATTGATCTGGATATAAGTAAAATGTCAGAACTAGAATTCAGAATAACGATTAAAAAGTTACTAGCTGGGCTTGAAAAAAAAGCATAAAAGAAACTAGAGAATCTCTTAGTGCAGAAATAAAACCTACTCAGGCCAAAATTAAAAATGCTTTACTAAGATACAGCCTAAAATGGATGCTTTAACAGCTAGGGTAAATGAGGCAGAGAGAGAGTCAATAATATAGAAGACAAAATGATGGAAAGGAAGGAAACTGAGGAAAAGAGAGAAAAACAACTAAAGGATCATAAGGGGAGGCTTTGAGAAATCAGTGATACCATAAAGCAAAACAAGATTAGAATTATTGGGGCCCCAAAGGAAGAAGAAAGAGAGAAAGAGGGACAGAAGGTATATTAGAGCAAATCATAGCTGAGAACTTCCTAGTCTGGGAAAGAAACAGGCATTCAATTCCAGGAGGCAGAGAGAAACCCCCTCAAAAATCAGTAAAAATAGATCAACACCCCAACATATAATAGCGACGCTTGCAAATTTCAGAGATAAAGAGAAAATCCTGAAAGCTGCTTGAGACAAGAGGTCCTTAACGTACAAGGGTAACATACACTAGACTGGCAGCAGACCTATCCACAGAGACCTGGCAGGACAGAAAGGGCTGGCATCATGTATTCAGGGTACTAAATGAAAAAAACACGCAGCCAAGAATACTTAATCCAGCAAGGCTGTCATTCAGAATGGAAGGAGAGATAAAGAGCTTCCAGGACAAACAGAAACTAAAAAATTTGTGATCACTAAACCAGCCCTGTAAGAAACGTTAGAGGGGATCCCGTAAGTGAAGAGAGAGCCCAAAAATAACATAGACCAGAAAGGAACAGAGACAATACACACAAATAGTGATTTTACAGGTAATACAATGGCACTAAAATCATATATTTCCATAGTTACTCTGAATGTAAATGGGCTAAATGCCCAAATCAAAAGGCACAGGGTAACAGATTGAATAAAAAAGCAAGACCCATCAATATGCTATCTGCACGAGACTCATTTCAGACCCAAAAACACCTCCAGATTTTAAGTGAGGGGGCCAAAAACCATTTATCATGCTAATGGATATCAAAAGAAAGCTGGAGTGTCAATCCTTACATCAGACAAATTACATTTTAAACCAAATATTGTAATAAGAGATGAGGAAAGACACTATATCATAATTAAAGCATCTATTCAACAAGATCTAACAAATGCAAATTTTATGCCCTAACATGGAAGCAACCAATTATATAAGCCAATTAATAACAAAATTAAAGAAACATGTTGATAATAATACAATAAAAGTAGGATACTTTAACACCCCACTCACAGCAATGGACAGATCATCTAAGCAGAAGATCAACAAGGAAACACGGGCTTTGAATGACACACTGGATCACATGAACTTCACAGATATATTCAGAGCATTCCATCCTAATGCAACAGAATACACATTCTTCTTGAGTGCACATTGGACATTCTCCAGAATAGATCACATCCTGGGTCACAAATCAGATCTCAACTGGTACAAAAAGACTGGGGTCATTACCTGCATATTTTCAGACCACAATGCTTTGAAACTTGAACTCAATCACAAGAGGAAATTTGGAAGGAACTCAAATATTTGGAGGTTAAATCATCCTACTAAAGAATGAATGGGTCAACCAGGATATTAAAGAATTTTAAAATTCATGGAAACAAATGAAAACAAAAACACAACTGTTCAAAACCTTTGGGATGCAGCAAAGGCGGTCCTAAAAGGGAAGTACATAGCAATACAAGCCTTTCTCAAGAAATTAGAAAAGTCTCGAATACACAAGCTAACCTTACACCTAAAGGAGCTGGAGAAAGTACACCAAATAAAGCTTAAACCAAGCAGAAGAAGAGAATTAATAAAGATTAGAGCAAAATCAATGAAATAGAAACCAAAAGAACAGTAGAACAGATCAACAAAACTAGAAGATGGTTCTTTGAAAGAATTAATAAGATCGATAAACCCTTAGCCAGACCTATCAAAAAGAAAAGAGAAAGGACCCAAATTAATAAAATCATGAATGAAAGAGGAGAGATCATGACCAACACCAAGGAAATACAAACAATTTTAAGAACATATTATGAGCAACTATAGGCCAACAAATTAGGCAATCTGGAAGAAATGGATGCATTCCTAGAAATGTATAAACTACCAAAACTGAAACAGGAGGAAATAGAAAACCTGAACAGACCTGTAACAAGCAAGGAAATTGAAGCAGTAATCAAAAATCTCCCAACAAACAAGAGTCCAGGGCTGAATGGCTTCCCCAGGGAATTCTATCAAACATTTGAAGAAGAACTAATATCTATTCTGAAACTGTTTCAAAAAATAGAAATGGAAGGAAAACTTCCAAACTTGTTCTATGAGGCCAGCATTACCTTGATCCCCAAACCAGAAAAACACCCCACGAAAAAGGAGAATTACAGACCAATATCCCTGATGAACATGGATGCAAAAATTCTCACCAAGATACTAGCCAACAGGATCCAACAGTACATTAAAAGGATTATTCATCACGACCAAGTGGGATTTATTCTTGGGCTGCTAGGGTGGTTCAACATTCACAAATCAATCAACGTGATACTTCCCATTAGTAAAGGAAAGGACAAGAACTATATGATCCTCTCAACTGTTGCAGAAAAAGTATTTGACAAAATACAGCACCCTTTCTTGATTAAAATTTTCTGCAGTGTAGATATAGAGGAACATACTTTAATATCATAAAAGCCACATATGAAAAGCCCACAGCAAATATCATTCTCAATAAGGAAAAACCAAGAGCTTTTCCCCTAAGGTCAGGAACATGACAGGGATGCCCACTTTCACCACTGTTGTTCCATTGACAACAACGATATGGATGGAACTGGAGGGTATTATGCTGAGTGAAATAAGCTAATCAGAGAAAGACAATTATCATGTGGTTCCACTCACATGTGGCATATAAGAAACAGTGCAGAGGGTCATAGGGGAAGGGAAGGAAAACAAATAGGAAGTCATAAGAGAGGGAGACAAACCATGAGAGACTCTTAACTATAGGAAACAAACTGAAGGTTGCTGGAGGGGAGGGGAGTGGGGGGATGGGGTAATTGGGTGATAGGCATTAAGGAGGGCACACGATGTGATGAGCACTACGTGTTAAACTGATGAGTTATTGAACTCTACATCTGAAACTAATGATGTTAGTTGGCTAATGATGAATGTTGGCTTATTGAATTAAAATATAATAAAAAATAAAGACTGAAAGATGTTTTCTTAAAAGTTCTTGTGAGTCTTAAAAGTTCTAGGAGACCTTGGGGAGTAATCCAGACCACGTTGACACTCTCTAATAGACTTTAGCTTCAGAAGTGTTGAAAGACATTATGTCCAAATTTACCCCCATGTGATAATGGTCTAAATTTATTTATAAGCATGGATAAGATTTATCTGGAAATCCCACCATATATTAAAGGCATCTTTGCTAGGGGCTGACATCCCACTTTAACTGAAGGGAAAGAGCAAGTAAAGACATTTTATTTGTTATGAACCTTTGTCATGAATGTGACCAGTATCTTTTTAATTCTCTTTCTATTATTTGAAGTATTTCCCTTATTGTGTCCCATATCCCTAGGTTAGAACTCTCTCACAGCCTTTCTTGAAGCTAGAGGAAAAATTGTCAGATGTATTACCTGAGATTTCTATATAGAAAGAACTGAACATAAAGACGCCAGTACCAAAGGGAATCCATTAGAAAGGATAACCACAGGGGTATCTTGTTTACAGAGGGAATCCATTAGAAAGGATAACCACAGAGGTATCTGGTTTACAGAGAAGCAGTGATAAAAGTTCTAGAATCAAGTGCCAAGCAGCGGTGAGGCAAGTTGAGTATCTGTGCTGAGTAGCAACAGCAACAGCAGTAGGGTCTCTGCTGGATTAACCTCGGTGTATGGTTTGGGCATCGTTCTGGGTTCCATTCTTGCCCATTCTCTGGCCTCCCAGAGTTTAGGAACTACCTCATATCCTTTAATACATGCTTTTTACTGCACAAACTAGCATGATAGGGTTCTAGGGTTCTGTTGTTTTCACCTAAGAACTCCAGCTGATGTGTTCTCCCTTGTATCCTGATTTTCATAGACATTATCCCAAATGTACCTCCCCAAACATTCCAGCATTCTCTTATTCCCCAAAGTGCTGAATTTTCAGAATTCTGACTCTCCAGACTCACATGTAGTCAAATGGTGGATAAAATGCCTTTTCCTAGTGTATTTCTGACACAGCTTTAAGAGCCTTGTAAATCCCGCAAGACCTCTTCCTGGCAAGGATTGAATATCTTTCAAGGAGTGCTAGGGGAATGTTGAATAAAAGACATATCCTTAAAAATCAGATAGTACTGTTTCCTCTCCTTAAGAGAACGAGGAACTCTGGGGGGAATTATACCATTCTTTTGTATACTCAAGATGCATGGTCAGAGCCCCCATGCTCTAACATGAAGACTCTGCCAAAAGTACCTGGAAGAACATTGAATGTTTTGGTCATCTAGAAAGCCACTGTCATTTCTATAATGTACACGTCACAATAGAAGAAAATGATTTATAAATAAATCAACCTGGAGTCCTCATTGCATGAACAAGAATGAATTTTGACTGACCAAGAAAATGTGTTAAAAGAAATTGGCTAGTCAAGTATATGATACCACTTAAATTCCTCCTCTACTTTTAGAAATTAAACAAAATGTCTTGAACATGCAGGTTTTCCCTAGAATGTTTAAACTAAGTTTGTAATTGATCATGAGTTAATACACGTCGTTGGCACAATAATTGAAATTAACATAATTTCGGCCTTTAACAAACTTTATCTCCTGGTGCACCCATGATGGTCTTTCTGTTATTTCTCCCCTCCAAGGGCTCCCTTGCTCCACTCACCCTCCCTCCCTTTCCAGCACTCAGTGCACCTTCCGTCCATCACTACCAAAGTCCCACATCAAGAGGGAACAGGTGTATTCGCACATACATAGGTGATGGATAATACTTAATGACTAACTTTCTGATAGGTGTTTGCATTTCAACTTTAAGCCCAAGGACGGACTGATATGAGAGTCTGCTTCTGGCTTTGTTGTCACATCTAGATTCGTATCCCTTGTGAAGCTGCCAACACCATTCACAGCCAGTATCTAAGGCCTGAACTTACCTCAAGCCTAGGTAGATATTTACAGGTACTCCTCAGCAGAGAGCTGATAGCCAGTCTCTGAGGCCTTCTTGCTGAGCAATGTGTGCAAGAAGTAGCGAAGATCGAAGAAACAAAAATATAAAAACAAGTCTGAGAAGTCATTATAATGCCTACGTGACATGGCATTCTTGTTCCCAGCCGGGATGTGCCATCCCTGTGATGTTACCTGCCTCCTGTAGGACCTGAGCCTACAGGTTCAGTGCAAAGAGCACTCACCTTCACGAGTGGTCTGATCGCTGTCATTGATGAGGTCAGTGGAACATCTGATGGTCAAGAAGGCTCACCAAACAGCTTCAGAAACACAGCCGTTTTACCCATCCCGACTTTAGGTTTGGACTAACAGTTATTTATACTTGTTATATTGCCTGGTGATCTGCAAACACTTTGAGAAGATAGCCGGAGAGGAACCATTCCTGCTGATATTTGGGTCTCAGAGTTAAGAGAGTTACTCAGGTGACACATCTAGGAATGCCAGAAAAGGGGCTCAGAATAATAATAACTCTAGCACTCTTTCTACCACATCCCCCTCCTTGTCATGCAGCTTCCCTGGAGGACACACACACACACACACACACACACACACACACACACACACACTACAAGACGTTGATGAATACCGAAGTAGCCCTTGCACGAAGAATATGCTTTTAAGGAGCTACAGAGGCATCATAATGTGTTGGTAAGACAACAAAATTCTCCTAGATAGGAAAGGATTCAACCTTTTATCCCACAAATATGTATTGAACACCTACTGTGCAAGGCACTGGATCAGGGACTGAGAGGCAGCAGTACATGGGGCTGATAGGGTCTTGGCCCTCCTGGACTTAATCTAACCATAAAGAAAATGAAAACCGTTGATCATTCTAACAGCTAAGGTTTAGGTTCATGATTGTTTATGAGTGGAGCTGACTGTTCCACCCGTCACGTTCTGCCTTATGCTGTAATTTTCTTATTAAAAATCTCTCCTCTAGCTGGTTATAAATCCTAGAGGGAAAAGATCACACATTTTTATAACCACCTTGTCACAATTCAAGGGAGGGGAAGGGAGGTGAAAGTGTGAAAAATTCCGGGGATAGCTCTCTGTAAGGGGAGTTGCTGGCCACTGGCTGTATTGTTAGTTTTGACCTCCCTAAATCACTCCACCAGGGCCCACAAGAGTCAAATGTTTTATTTATGTAAAAAGGTTTGCCCACAAAAATGTAGGCAGATGAGGAGAACATTCCAAATGTGTTTCGGTCTATTAAAATTGCCTGAACAAAATATTTGAGTTATTCATCCTATGTAGGCAAAGACATAGATATCTGGTAACTACTACCTAAAGATCCCCTATGCGGCACTGACACTGTCCGTGGCATGAAACACCTGCATGTTCCATGCACCTTGTATTTCTCTGTAAGCAGGTGAGGGCAAACAGGCTCCAGATGCAGAGTTGGGAGGGAGGGCTAGCTTGCCTTCTGCATCTTTCTACCCTATTTCTAGCATCTACCACATTCATGTCCTGTAATGAAATAGGAAATAATCTGGTAGAAGTGTTTTACACTTTAATATTTAAATTCAGCAAACATTTCTGCACACCGACTCTATGCAGCCTCCATAACACTGATTATGTTTCACAGAGCGCTTCTAACCTGTGAGAGAGACGACGGACGTAAGAAGAGTAGAATTTCTAAGGTACTAAGAGGCAAGAGGCACAGCGGGAGTGGATAAAAAAGATATTAGAGGCATGTACCTTGAGTAATGAATAGATAAATGATCAATTTGTTTATTTGACCCACATATATTTATCCCATGTTTTAGACACTTTGGTAGTTGCTGGAGATACAGAAGGTAGAAAACAAAATAAGCTAAGTCCTGCACCTGATGAAATTTACATTTTAATGGGAAATATAGATAATAAATAAATAAATAAATAAATAAATAAATAAATAAAGGCGTAGCATCATACTGTACCTCCTTTCCCATGTGCTCATGTGTGCTCCATGCTGCATCCCTCCTGAACTCCCAGCTATTCTATATATGAGCCATTTTCATTCATAGCTCAGATGTTATTTCCTCACTTACAAAAATTTCCTTCCTTTCTGGTCTGATTTAGAAGGTGCCCTCCCATCCTTCAAGGTTCAGCTCAAAAGTCAGCTCTTCCTCCAAGCCTTTCCTACTAACCCCGGGACACGCTAACGTTCTCTCCTCTGGCTTGCCGTAGTGCATTGTACAGTGGGTCTCAATTTCTGCAGGTGTGACCATGAAGCACAATCGAATGTTTACATGACTTTTCCACTATTAGATGAGGCGCTTTTCAAAAGAAGGGACCATGGTTGATTTATTCCTGTTAAGCCATGTGCCTGGGAGATCGCCTGCACAGAGAGCTGAACTATAAATAATATTATCAACCACGATGGTAAGAATGATGGAAGCTACAAGTGCCAACAATGTGCCAGGCACTCTGCTAAGTGAGCCGTTTCCAAACAGTCCTTTGATTTTATTAGCATTTCTCTTTTATAAATGAGAAAACTGAAACCCCTTAAGGTTACATGGTTTACCCAAGGCGGAAAGCTAGTAAAGGATAAATATCTGATGAGTGAGTAAGTTGCCTTTTATTTTATTACATCAAAAAACTCTGTGTCCATGGACTCATCCTTAAAAATTAGATATTTATAAGGCATAAGCAGCTGCTCAAAACTTTTTTAAAAAATTTGAGAGATATTGATCATTATCATCTTCATAGCAGCAAAATCCAGTTACATATCAAGTTTCATGGACCTGAACGATGTGTATGGTTTCAAAACTAAAGAATAAATGATCTACATGAAGGAAATTTGATACATACAATCCCCAGAGGAACATTTGAAAGCCTTGGCCTTTATTTAATCTGGGACACATATTTTCTCCAATTTCAAAGACAGCTGTTAGAAGGAAATGAGGCAAGGGATTTAGGGGCAGTCATGAGACTTAAAAATAGGAAATTGCATTTTTTTTTCATCATGCAGTGTCTCCTTTCCTTGCAAAGCACAGTATACCACGTCTGTGACTGCATAGCTGATACTCATCGGATCTTGGAAAATCATCATGGACACAGTAGCTCATTTTCATAGTTAGCACAGAAAAATTATCTCAAAAACATTCACATTTTGATTACTTTTCAATTTTATATTTATATATATATCGATATATATAAAGATATCTTATAAAATATCTTATAAATCTTATAAAATCTTATTTAAAATCTTATAAAATCTCTCTATATAAAGATATCTTATAAAATCTCAGGATTCGCTAGCTTATTGCGCACTCTTTTGTTTGTTGAGCTTGAATGGGGGAAAGACAAAACGTGAACATGTCATTCCCACTGTTCTGAAGTGCTATGATACTAAATTTGTCTGTAAACATTTTGAGTCTCATTCAGTGAAATAGCATGAAAGGGTAGAACCCTGCCACATCTCTAATTAACAAAGTCTTCCTGGTATTCATTTCTTTGCAACAGAATTATCTTTCTTGATAAAGGTAGGAACTGAAAAAGATTTTGACCATCCTCTCTAGGGTCATTTTAGTCAGCTTACTGCCTTGGCATTCATGATACCAACAGGACTCATTTTGAAAAGTTCCTTTCAGTCATCCTAAATAGATGAACCATTAGAAATCCAATCAGCGGTGATGAGCTTGGGTGTTATAAACAGTCATGCTTTGAATCTTGATATTTATTGGGCTAGAAAAAAATGTTGGCTTATTAGCAGTATTAAATAAGGTAGAATTTAAAACCCATATAATTTTGCCTGTCAGCCAAAGACATGAGAGATAATAGTCAGGGACTCCGCCATCTCTCAACGGGGAAGAAGACTGGCCACCCAAGGCAAAGAGGCGTGACTCCTGGTCACCCTTCAATTAGTACAAAGGCCCTTGAGAAAGGAAAGATTAATAGAAGGGGTGTTTGGTGAGCTCCTCCCTCAAATAAATAAAAGACCTGAAGAATCCTATTTCTTGTTTCTTAACATGGCTTGTTAACGTTTTGCAGCCCAATGGGAATGTTTGTAAAATCTCCATGTTGGTTACATTTGTTATCCCATTTGTTTTTTTATTCCGAAACTGTTAAAACTAGGTGGGAGGCACAAAAAAAGGTGGATGGCTTTAAGCGAGAGCAAGCGGTGGCAGCTACTGTGATGGTGAGGAAGGAACTTAAGCCAAAATCCAAAAGGCAGGCGGATTGGAAATTCTTGAGCAGGGGCGATGCCGCTTCTCCAGGCGGGATCTCTTCTTCCCCAGGGAAGCGTCGGTTCTGCTCTTAAGTCAGCGGATCGAGTCAGGTTCAGTGAGAATTATTGAGGATAATCTCCTTTCTTTAAAGTCAACTGATTGTGTATGTTAATCACATTGACAAAAACCCACAAGGTTTTTGAAGCCATTGTGTAAGCAGAAACACAGCCAGCTTGGACTGAAGGTGACAGAGATAGGACCAAGTAAAAGAGGCTGTGGGACTTCCAAAATTCTACTTAGGGATAAGCTGATAGAGCTACTTGGCTGGGAACAGGTGCTACCCTTCAAGACAAAGGAAAAATGACTCTGAGGACAGTGGCATGGCCTGAGGCAGGAGCCCCAGGCATAGAGGCTACAGGGCTGCGGTGGCCCCAGAGGACAGAACCTTGAGCCAGAGAAATGAATGGAATTTGCTCGACCTATTTGGAACTTGCTTCGGGCTGGTTATTCCTTTATTCCTTCCCTTTGCTCCCTTTTGGAATGGGAAAGTCTATTCTATGCCTGTCCCACCATTGCATTTTGGAAGCAGATGCCTTCTGTTCTAGTTTCACAGATCTATAAATGGAGAGGAATTTTGTCGCAGGATCAATAATACCCTGAATCTCACCTACACCTGATCTGGCTGATATAAATGATGAGATCTGGAACTTTTTGACCTGGTGATAATTAAATGAAGTTTTGAACTTAGACTTAATGCCATAATTCATTGAGATATTTGGGGGTATGGGGATGGGGCGAATGTATTTTGCTCATGGGACAGATGCGAATTTTGGAGGACCAGAGAGTAGACTATAGTGGGTTGAATGGTGACCCCCACCCCCAAGAGATATGCTCACATCCTAATACTTGGAACCTGTGAGTGTGACCTTATTTGGCAAAAGGGTCTTTACAGACATAATTGAGGATTTTAAGATGCGATCATTCTGGATCATCCACATGGGCCCTAAATTCATTGAAAAGCATCCTTATAAAAGACACCCAGATGAGGGACACACAGAAAAGAGAAGGGTGTGTGAAGGTGGAGAGAGTAGGTGGACACAGTCACAAGCTCAGAAAGGCCAGCAGTCACCAGAACCATGAAGAGGAAAAGAATGTAATCTTTCCTAGAGCCCCTGGAGGGATCATAGCCCTGCTGACACTGATTTTAGAATTCTCGCCTCTATAACTATGAGAGAATACATTTTTGTTGTCTTAAGCCACCAAGTCTGTGGGAATTTGCTACGGCAGCCTTAGGAAATGAATACAGTCACCAAGCAGTAGAAAATGTGTATGGGGTTCCCTGATGCTAGTCTTCACTAATCTGCCAACGTATGCACAAAAGAGAGATGGCCTCTTTTTAAAAGTCACCTCAGGTCTCGAAGACATTCTGCTGAGTAAAAGAAGCCAGGCTCACCGGTGACATACTATCTAATTTCACTCATAGAACATGCATTTACCCTGGAGAAAGCTGGCAAACTGTCACGCCAGAAAACAGAGCAGTAGTTCTCAGGGGCTCGGGAGAAGGGAGGTGGAGTGAGTATCCTCTAGCGGGGTGCAAGGGAACTGTTGAGGATATATTCAATGGATACGACCCATATCTTGATTGCGTGGTAATTGCACAATTGTGTAAGTCGGTCAAAGCTTAAACTGTACACATACACCTAAAAAGGCAGGAGTTAACTGAATATAAATTATACCTCACTGATCCCAATTTTAAAAAGTGCTGTAGGTTTATGTACCCCTTGGTTTAAAATGTGTGGAGCAAATATTTTGGAACCTTGTGGGTATCAGTTTCACAGTGATATTTAGTGACAGCTGCTGCGGACTAGGTTTTACATGATTTTTTATTTTCTGATATCAATTCATTCTCAAAGGATGATGACTTTTCCACCATTGAAGATACACAAAACATGAACAAGACACTACACATTCTGCCTTTAGTTCCGAAAGCAGAGTTGAAGAAGTGTTTTGCTTATTGAAATAAGTGGATGACATCCAAAAGTGATTACTTTGTTTAGTCAACTTAAATATTTACTTATGATTTTATGTGGAAGACACCACACCAGGTGCAGGGCTGGTTATAGAGATGACTGAGAAACAATTCTCCTCTAGTTAGAAAAAAATATAAAAAGCAAGTAACTCTAAAACCAAACTGATCCAAATCAAATGCTTTGGGGTCTTAGAAGAGGAAGCAATCATAGCCCAATGGGAGGATATCTTTCAGATAGATGAGATGGGATTGAAAACAGAAAATGGATGATTGTGGATTTCAACAAAAAGGGAAATTCCATCTGGAACTGTGTGGGCAAAGGTGCTTACTATGGGCTGAGTGTCTGTGTCCTCCCCCTCCCGCCCACCCGTTCCCCATTCGTATGTTGAAGCCTACCCCTCTGTTGTGATGGCATTTGGAGATGGGGACTTTGGAAGGCAATTAGGTCATAAGGGTGGAATCCTCATGAATAGAATTATTGCCTTTATCAAAAAAGGAGGCCATCCCAGCCACCAGAATGGTGAGAAATAAATTGTTGTTTAAGGCACCCAGTCGATGGGGATTTGCTGTAACAGCCTGGACTGAGTGCAGAAATAGAAACAAACTCAGGGAACAATCAATAGTCTCTGACTAGAATTAGGGTACCTGCAGAGGAGTGAGAGAGAAACTAGACAGGGAGTGCAGGATAGTTTTCTGCATGTCTTAAATGCTAAATTGAGGGATTTGTATTTAATTCAGTGGTCAGTGGGGAGCCATGAATGCAATGCTTGAGAATTTTGAGAATCCAGTAAAAGTTCTGCTTGCCTTTCCCCCAGAAAAGTGTGCACATGTACAAAATGATGCCTACCATCTCAGGAGTTTCACGACACGTGGAGCTCCTCCAGGACCTTCCATCCCTGGGAACCCCTGGATTAAAGAAGGTTTGAGAAGGAGCCTTACACAAAGGCGATTATTTCATTTCATTTTAGTTCATTCCTCCATACAGGATAAGAATAGAGAATTAGATTGACACAATATATGAACTAAAGTGGGTTTTCTTAAAGTGTGATCTGTAGTAGGATCACCTGTAGGGCTTATAAAACATCCCTATTCCTGAGCCTCCCCCAGATATACCCAGAGTTTCTAATGGTGGGGCCAGGAGATACATTTTCAGCCAGCACCTAGCTGATTGTGATGTCCGAGTAGAGAACTGCTGATTCTGTGATGAAGAGGGGATAGTTGTGGACCGTCTCTGCTTCCGACTTCTCAGCAAAGCACAGAAGAGACAGAAAGAACATAAGAAAAATATATAAATGATACTTTCCTCAACTCTGCCGATTCTCAAGACATTCTCTGCAGTCAGTACTGATTTAAACAAAGCCCAGGAACGTCTTCGGTTATTGTGTGTTAGACAGGACGGCATTTACCCTGGAGAAAGCTGGCTCCTTTACATTAGCCAGAACATTTAAGAGGAATATTAGCATCATATAGTCATAGTGTTGAAAGCTACTGATGGATCCCAGTGGATGAAGATAAACAGTCGTTCTTAACCTTAACCTTAACCTTAAAATGATCACCTGTCAAGCAGCCAGAGTAATTTCTGTTCTATGTCTGGATCTGAAAAGATCCAAGGTTTCACTTACATATCAGTCAGTCTTTCTAAGAAGGATTTTGTAAAATGACGGTAACTGGCAAAGTTCTGGAATCAGTAGGGTCTGTTGCTTATCAGAGTTTTATGGGATTCTGACATTTTTTTTTCCTTCTTGTAAAGCAGTCACCATGACCATATTCTCAAAAACGCTATTGATCCCTGAAAATGTGTTTTTTGATTTAGACATTCCACACATTCATTCCTAGTTAGCAACACAACATTTTATGGTTTAATATTAAACTACCAAATCAATGTGTTACACTTTCTGATTATTTTTTAACAAAGGAACAAAAATAAGTGTGAGTAATAGGTTGATTGAGAAGTTAGTTGTTAATTGAAGCTATCATTTTCATTTTCCTGACATTCCAAACCCGTTCATAGAATATTTATGTAGGAAGCACATATGCTACTATCTATACTCAAGTTTTCATTTAATCTAAGCATAAAGACTCATGTACTGTCATTAAGAGCCATTTTTACTCTTTGTTAGGTACGGTAGTATCTATTTATTGTTTTTGCTTCCCAACAGCAGCCCCTCTCCTTTCCAGGAGCCCTCCCTTCCCTACTCTAGTTATAATGTTGTGCTGGACCCTGGCAGTCACAGAATTCCATTCCTAGCCCACGCTAGACCAATCACATTACCTCACCTCATCAAAGGGCCACCTGATTGGCCTGGAAATAGGCCCCGTCAGAGCTCTTCCCAAAGATTTCTTGAACTGGAGCTGGGGTAGTTAGGAGAACAGTGATAGGGGGATGAAAAAGAGTTCTCTCCTCTCTGATGGTGAAGCTATAGGTGTGTGAGTCCAGAGAGCCTGGTAGCCATGTGACCAGGCATACTGAGAAAGCAAGTCAGAGGTGGTAGGGCACCTGGCTGGCTCAGTCAGAAGAGCACGTGACTCTTGATCTCAGATTGTGAATTAGAGCCCCGTGTTGGGTATAGAGATTACAAAAAACAAACAAAAAACCAAATAATCTCAAAAGCAGAGATGGTTTTAAGTAACTCCTCTGACTCTAAGAGTCACACTAATGTGCTTCAGTGTTCTGCTATCTAATATGGTAGCTGCTGGCCACATGTGGCTAGTGGGCACTTGAAATACGGCCAGTCCAAACTGATTTGTTCTATATGGTTTAAAATAACACTGGATTTCTAAGACTTGGCATAAAAATAAGAATGCAAAATACATCATTAATAATTTCTTATAATGAATACATATGAAATTATAATCTGTTGGTTATATTTTTTAAAGATGAATTTCACCTCTTTTTTCAATGCAGCTTCTAGAATGATTTATATTACATATGAGTTTCAAAGTATATTTCTATCGAAATATCACTGCTTACTCGTGGGTCTGTATTTTTAGTTTGTTTCTTGTTAACTACTCTGGGTGGAGTTTGTGCCATTGGCAACCAGTAGAGCCCTAATTAATGCCAAATTTTGTAACTGACAGATCCAAAAAGTGGAACTGGCTATGTTCAGGTACAGTGGGAGCAGGGAGATTTTCCCCATCCTGAGTTAGGAAACAGGAGCAAAGCAGTTAGTTAATCATTACAGGTTATTTGTTGTTATTCAGGACATGGCCTATCCTTACTGAGCTTAGAGGTTTACTGAATTTGGTAGGAAACAAAGTGGGATTTGGAGGCGTTGGCTACTTTTTGCAACCTTTAATAAGGTGCTGCAAGAAAAAAAAAAATGTGGTCCAAGCAGAGCCATCTGGAAGTGGAGCAGGAGGAGTGGCCTGGCACAACTATAGGAAGAGATCCCGTTCTGCCACTGGGCATGCTCTGGATTTCAAAGGCATTCCACTGAACCAAAATCCAGCTGATACACAGCCAGAATGTTAAAGTCTGTTCCCCTAAATGTTCACAAAGCACTGCTGCCTGGCAAGGGTCATTCTCCTTTCCCCAGCTAACAAAGGATATTGGGAGCACCTGGGGCAGAGGGATATTTGGCCCTGCCCCAACATGGCAGCCCACCCAGCAGATGCAGAGACCAAAGTGAGATGCACTAAAATGTGGTTGGGACGGGTGGGCGGTGCCCCCTGAAGAGTCACCAAGAGACTGACTCTGGAGGGAGAGGAGATCCAGATTCAAATGCCTTGACATGGCAAGATTACTGGCTTTACTTACTAGCAGACTGGAGTTCCTAAACAGACAACCTCCTGGGGTTTCAAGACGGTTCTGTTGTCACCAATGTCCCCAAAGAAAGAAAGAAAACACAAAAACAAGCCTGGCTTAAAGGAATCTAGGACTGCCCGCTGCCTAAGACAATTCTTTATGCTCTATATTACCAACAACAAGAAATGCACAGCTAAGGAGGCCCCAGGGCAAAGACACTCACTGTCCACCAAGATTGTGTTTTCCCTTTAGGCACACACCCAGACTCCCTTACAGTGAGTTGTAGTCCTTTGACTAAATATTCTCTGATGATAAATGAGAGGATGTGATATCTTCCTCTCTAGTCCTGGCTTGTGAAAACCTACCACACATACATCTCCGTGCTCTTTCCCCCATCTAGTTGGTAGAGGGGGAGAAGACCACAAGGACAACCTTGGAAACTGCATGTTGAAGATGGTCACACTGGGCTATTACATAAGCAGGATAGAAAGTTCTACCTTGTTGAGCCTTTACATATTTGGGTCTATTCGTTATCACAGGCTAATTTAATGTATCTCCCAATTGAAAATTCCTCCCAAGTGTCCCTGATGATCAAAACCATATGAAACACTGAGTACATTGAACATTTCTGGTAGATAATAGACCAGCCTAACTAATCCAGCAGATAATCCGTGGCTGTAAAGGAGAGTGTCCCAGCAAAATTCACCCGCTTCCTCGTCCCGCAAGGCAAGGATAGTGCCATCGTGTGCTGCTTCCCTGCCCCCCACTCCTATGTAATAATCATTTTTAAGTGGAAGGGTTTTTTTTTTTAATTTATGTTTCTTGTATTTGTATATTGGATGTGTTAGGGGTAGTTAATTTTCTCATTTGGAACATAGTAGCAGGGATCGCAAGGAGCCATATCAAGACTTGATTGAGAAGAATGGACATTAAACAGACATTATAGACTCAGAGATGGGCACAATAACTGGGAAGAAATGTGGGCTGTGTCCTGCTGTGGAAAAAGTGAATATATGTCAAATTGTTGATGTAATCGTTACAATAGGTTAGAAGAGAAAATTTGGAAAATTATTTTGAACTTTGGAAGACTGTACTTGTATAACAGACATTAAACTACACAGAGTCCAAGTAGTAGAGTTTGGGTCAAGATCTACATGAAAATTTTTAAGCATTATCAAGAAACTAGGTTTAGGAAAGCCATGAAAGGAGTATTCAAGATTGAGGATGAATATTTTAACCAAATGTCCTTTTTCTTAAAGATTTATTTATTTATTTATTTTTAGAGAGAGAGTGTGTGTGCAAAAGCATGAGCTGGGGGAGGGGCAGAGGGAAAGAATCTCAAGCAGACTCCCTGTGGAGTGGGGAGCGCCATGTGGGGCTCATTCCCACAACCCTGAGGTCAAGAGCCAGCCGAAATCAAGAGTCGGATGCTCAACTGACTGAGCCACTCAGGTGCCCCCCAAATGTCCTTTTTTAATGACTGGAGTACATCATACCAATGCCTTCCATCCAGTTCTACCCCGAATGTCATAGCACGTGGTAAGTTATACCAAATAAAACAAAAGGTGGACCTGCACTGCTCCTCTCAAGCTAGTCTCTTCAAGGTATTAAAACATGTTTGGTGAATGTAGTGAAGAAAATCACAGTATCACTAAATTGACAAGGGATCCCTGTAACGGAGGATAGTCAGAAGAATGGCCGGCAGCGGCAAGGGGCCGGGTCCTAAGAGGATTATTCTACACCGCCCTGAGACGAGCCCTCCAGCCTTTCCCACGTGAACAACTACCTGATAGGTAGCTGAGCAGTGGACAAAAGCCTAATGGAGTGACAGACACATGGAGGGTTAATCAAATTAAAACAGCCGCCAACAAGCCCATGTTATATGCAGCTAATGAACTGTGGAACACTACATCAAAAACTTATGATGTACTATATGCTGGCTAACTGAGCATAAGAATAATTAAAAAAAAAAAGGAGAGGGTGGGAGTTATAGAGAAAACAAGATTGGCCAAGTGTTGCTAACTGCTGAAAGTGGGCAATTAGTTCATGGGAGTCAAGTTTCTCTTCTATGTGTTTTTTATGTTTCCAGTTGCCCATAATAAAAAGTAAAAAAAGAAAAAAAAAATTCCTAGATTAAATACCAAAACAGCAACCCTCTCAGGTCCCCTTTCTCTTTGGGAGCTTCTTACTATCACTCAATAAATTTTGCTGCCCACCATTTTTCATCTGGTCTACCTCTTCATTCTTTGAATCGGCATGATCAAGAACTGCAGGCACTAAAAGAAAAGAATCCTGAAGCAATTGGAGGCATCAACTCTGTTGGTTCAATAACACTATCTTATGCATGGATATTACACTGAATTTTTTAAAAAGATTTTATTTATTTATTTATCAGAGAGAGAGAGGGAGGGAGGGAGGGAAAGAGCACAAGCAGGGGGAACTGCAGGCAGAGGGAGAAGCAGGCTCCCCACTGAGCAAGTAGCCCGAAATGAAACGGTACTCAATCCCAGGAACCTGAGATCATGATCTGAGCCAAAGGCAGATGCTTAACCAACTGAGCCACCCAGGCGCCCCACATTGAATTTTTTTTTAATTTAAATTCAATTAGCCAATGTATAGTACATCATTAGTTTCAGATGTAGAGTTCAGTTATTCATCAGTTGCATGTAATACCCAGTGTTCATTACATCACGTGCCCGCCTTAATGCCCGCCACCCAGTTACCCCATCCCTCTACCTACCTCCCCTCCAGCAACCCTCAGTTTGTTTTCTATGGTTAAGAGTCTAAGAGTCTCTCATGCTTTGTCTTCCTCTCTGATTTCTTCCCATTCAGTTTTCCCTCCCTTCCCTTATGATCCTCTGCACTGTTTCTTATATTCCACATATGAGTGAAACCATATAATTGTCTTTCTCTGTTTGACTTATTTCACTCAGCATAATACCCTCCAGTTCCATCCACATCGATGTAAATGGTAAGGTTTCATCCTTTTTGATGGCTGAATAATATTCCATTGTGTGTGCACGTCTATACATATATACACACGCACATATATATATGTATATATATATAGACACACACACACCACATCTTTTTTTAAAAAAGATTTATTTATTTGTCAGAGAGAGAGAGCACAAGCAGGGGGAGCAGCAGGCAGAGAGAGAAGCATGTTCCCTGCTGAGCAAGAAGCCTGATGTGGGACTGAGACAAAGGCACACCCTTACCCAGCTGAGCCACCCAGGCATCCCACCACAACTTCTTTATACATTCATCTGCATTGAACTGTTTTAAAAAGAGAGATGTATATTGTTTCAATTTTAAAACAGTTTATCATAGTAGAAATGTCATCAGAGATAGTAAAAGAAAACATCTATATTATGAAAAATTATTAGAACAAAAACACATAATATTTTGAACTTGAATTTCAACAAAAACAAGCTTTCCTATACTTGAAATCAAGTCAGCACCTTTCCTTGACTGGTATTTCAGTATCAAAGGCAGTCTCTACATATCTAATTCTGCTTTTCTTGACTTTTTAAAGTTTTGAAAATAATTATTAGGA